>NC_134362.1:190179970-190239970 GCF_048569485.1 Anomaloglossus baeobatrachus | reverse complement strand
AGAGAGAGACAGGGAAAGAGACAGAGATAGAGAGAGAGAGAGAGAGACAGACAGAGAGACACAGACTGATAGACACAGACAGAGAGGGAGACAGACAAAGACTGGGAGAGAAACAAAGAAACAGTTACCATCACAGGCCACGCCGGATACTACATCTAGTATATTATTATTTTTTTGCTTTTTTTTTTACATTATGGCATATTTATAATTATCAATGTCAATTTTGATTGTGAAGTATCGTTCTTACGGTAGAAAATAGCTAGAAAACCATATGCCCCAATGTAGCACAGCTGTATGGCACCATATTACAGAGGCAATCATTACTGCATGTGTGAAGCCCCGAGAACGCTGTGTCGGTGCATTACCTTCAGGGACTCCACTCTGCTGAATCCTGTCGCAGGTAGGAAATCTTCTCTTTGTCGTGACGCCACTCTCAGAATTGCGGTCAGTGGTGACCGCCACTGCAGGTTGAGGGTCGCCTGGGGCTGATGGTGTGTGCAGTCAGTTGGGATAGCCTCCTGAGAGTGAGGCAAGCCCCAGGGCCCTGTATAGGTGTGTAGAACCACAAGGCGCAGAATAACTCCACACAAGCAGGATGTCTTTCAGGGGTTTTACTCACAATTGATGGCAGGGTGAGTAACCCGGGCGTAGCTGGGATGAACCAGGCTGGAACCAGGTATCCTTCAGGCTGACTTCTGATGGTGACTACCAACTCGCCTTCCTTAGCCCTTGGTGGTTTGGGGTAACCCCGACTTTTAGTCCCTATGGGGGTCACCCAGGGAAGTTGCTGAAGCCTCTCTCCCCTTCGTTTGCCGTTTGCTTGTTGCCTGGGCCAGATCACTCCAGCTGCTTGCCTCCTGTGAACTATGGGCCCTAACTGTGGCTACGTGGCTGCGGCTTTTAGGTGTTGTGGTGTGGGCTTTGAGGGCCCCACACCGGCAGGTTTAGCAAGGAAAGGTGGATCTATCCCCGCTCCGGGATCTGCCGCCCGTTTGGGCCTGGTACTCCCTAGCAGTCTCCTTACTTCCCACTCTGTGCTCTCTCTTTAGCTGGAGACGGGTTTCGGGTAGCACTCCTAGGTGACCGTTCTCCCCCGTCGGTAGCCACTGCGCGGGCGCTGTCAGACTGCAACAGCCCCAGGGGAAGGGGTCAGCTCCTCTCGGAGCTCCCTGGACTCTGCACTGAACCGGCTCACTGCTCCTCCTCTCCTGTTCTTGCCTACGCCACCTAGCAACCAGGCTCTCTTACCACACCCTTTGAGAGGAGATGGAGGCTTTTGGCCCCCTCCACTATTCCAGTGAAGGTGAAGGCTTTTCCCCCTCCTGGGATCCCCAGGGGTCCTCTCATAGGTACATGTGTGAGACCTGATCACTATGCGCCTGTGTAGTCACACCTCGGTCAGCCTTCTGGATTACCTGTATTGTACTGTCCCCAGCATGGGTGCAGTACTCAGTGGTGCCTGACCAGGTCAGGGGCGCCACACATGGAAGAGGGACCATAAGATTTTCTTAAACTTTTCCAGAAAGCCCGAGAGGATGCCTGGATCTCACCATCTTTGGTCAAAGACCATGCAAAGTAATAAATATTACTCAATGTACATTTTATTTCTTTCTCCTGAATTCTGTATAGCATACAAAGAAGTAAAATAGGTTACTAAATTATTACTACAGCCATATAAAAGGCCAAGCAATTTATCATTAGATCTATTAAAACTGCCACACCACCAACATCTACAGGGCGTCTCGCTAGAGGGGTCATTCAGACACCCATGAATAAAGTGGTGAAAGAGGGTGATTTTTTCGGTGTTTGTGTTTATTTACTTTCACTTACAGATTAGTAATGGGGGGGGGGTCTCATAGACATCTCCCATTTCTAATCTAGGGTTTAGTGGCAGCTGCAAGCTGCGATTAATCTCTTAATAGCCCGATTCCCACCGCACCAGTGGTGTCCATGCATGGACCCGTTAATATCAGTCCGTGCATAGCCTGCAATGCACAGCCTGCCGTGGGTCTCTTGACCAGAACTCAACAATCTTATATGCTTATGAGGCTGCTGAGTTTGGGTCAGAAAACCCATGGCCAGTCAGTGCATTGTAGACTATACACTGACCGCTTAAAAAACTCTTGAAAAAGCTGCAGAAAAAGTAAATACATCAGGAACACGGTTACTGGCGTTTAAATGAACACATGCAATTACCCTAAAAACTCCCAAGTGTTTTGGTTGAGCTTTTGCAGTAGAGACTCTCCAAAAACTGCAAAACGCACTTAAACCTCCGCAAAAATACTCAGTGTAGACACAACTCAAAAAAGGAGTTTCCTGAAGTGGTTTACACCAGAGATCTTGTTGTTTTTGATGAAAAAGATGTAATGTGAACAAACCCTTAGGGGTACTTTGCACGTTGCGACATCGCTGTGATATCGTCGGGGTCAAATCGAAAGTGACGCACATCCAGTGCCAGTAACGACGTCGCAACGTGTAAAGCCTAGATGCACCGATAAACGATCGCAAAAGTGTTGTAAATCGGTGATCTGTGTAGTGTCGGTTATTTCCATAATGTCGGACCAATAGGAGATACGATGTTGTTCCTCGTTCCTGCGGCAGCACACATCGCTGTGTGTGAAGCCGCAGGAGCAAAGAACATCTCCTTACCTGCCTCCACCGCCAATGCGGAAGGAAGGAGGTCGGCTGGGATGTTTACGTCCCGCTCATCTCCGCCCCTCTGCTTCTATTGGCCGCCTGCCATGGACGTCGCTGTGACGCTGCACAACGGGCGGCGGGGACTATCGCGCTCGGCATCACTAGTATCGGCTAGCGATGTCGCAGCGTGCAAAGTACCCCTTAGTCTATGTTTCCGCAATTAATATTTGCTGCGTTTTTTGATGCTGCATATCTTCGTTCCATCATCATAAGGCCTCCTTCACACCTCCCTGTGTCTGGTCTGTGTTATGTCCATTTTCACATGCACCGTCGGCACGTTCACACGCATACTAATAAAAATCAATAGAGTTCTTCACAGCTCAGTGTTTTAAGTGTCTGCTAGACACCCACATATTACTAATACCAGGGCATGATGCCAGCTGGCATCAACCTCATATATTACCCAGTTTGCCACCGCACCAGGACAATGGGAAGAGCTGGGTACAGTAGCAGATTTGGAGCGACTGCGAGCTGCTATTTTTAGGCTGGGAAGGGCCAAATAACCATGGCCCTTCCCACTCTCAAAAGGATGGCACATGGATGTCGCATGGACATACGGGATGTCACACGGTTGTGTCCATGGATTACACACATGGATACATGGATGGCCATACGGATGTCCAAAACAGACCGTGCAACACATGGGTTTTTTACACAGATATGTGAAGGAGGCGTAAGTTACTGTGTTCTGTCAGAATAGCTTAGGTTCCATTGGATCTGGTAGTGTGAACAGAACACCAGTAATGCAGAAACAGAAAAGACGAGATCCACATGTCCAAAGCTCAAGACATATAGGTAAATTTAGGCCATGTTTGAGGCTTTGGACTATAGCACATAGTGATATAGACAGTTCAGAACAGCATTAATGACGGACACAATGATTTATCCGAAGATGATAATGGTGGCACTGTAAGTGTATGTACATCCAGTTCTTACAAGTAAAATGTCTTGGAAAAGTTTATTGTAATTTTGCTTAATAATGTGGAGTGTTACTTTAAGAGGCATTGCAGAAAAAGCAAAAATTCAAGTTAAAAGGAAAGCAAAAAATAAAGTAGTGATGGTAGTTGGACTTCTTCGTCTAACGTGTTATCGTGTAAAGAAAGAGAATAGATCCGATGAAAGAACGGCTGTCTACATGGAGCAATTTTAGACGAGAGAAATTGGCATTTAGATTTGCTGGACTGCTTTTCCTATAACAGCAATAATAACACAATAAAAATAGATTTCCATAAACATATGCTCGATAGAAAAGAGAGAATGGGGATTATCGGAGGAGGGGAGTCTGAGAAATACATGGCGGAGGAGGGAATGATGGCTATCAATCTGACTCAAACAAGTCCATGCACAATAATAATCATGGTTACATTGGTGGTAGAGGTTCCTCTGGTCTTTAACTTGTGACCCAAAGTGGATAATAATGTGTGAGGGACACACATTGCAATGTAAGCAAGCTTTTACCAGGCAAGGTAAAGTCTTCACGTGGTCAATTTCATGATTACAAAAAAGTAGATGGTACTAATTCCCTAGGACTAGTAGTAGAAGAAAATCAAAGACCAAAATGGGCTTCACATAATGGTGCCAGGTTTTGCCACCAATAACCAAAAGGACAGGGCTTTGCTCACCTTGTTTCTTGTGCTTCTCCTTATTTTCGGACTCATTACTCACACAGTTCTATTGGGGAGGGAACTCCTGCAAAAGTTCTTGTCACCCAATAATAGCGAAGCCGAAGGACCAACCAAAGCCTTGGCCCCTCTCTCGAAGAAACTCCTAGCATCTTCCAGTTGTATTACTTGAAACTTGTGGGCCCTAATGCAAAATCTCCAACAGGGCCCCCAACTACAATGGGTTTTTAATAGTATTGGTCTTCTGTTATGGGGACTTCCGGACTTAGATACAACTGCATAAAAATACAGTGATGCCCCTGGAAGAGCCATGAGTTGCCACTATGCTGTATATGTATGCCCTTGGTCATGAGATACAACAATTGTAACCTAGTCAGAGCATATGGAACAAATTAACAGTCTTTCCCAAGAGAGTAAATTAAGGCTACTTTCACACATCCGTTTTTTGCTCTGCGGCACAATACAGCGCTCTGCAGAAAAACCGCAACCGTTTTTTTTGCCGCCGGTTTGCGGGTTTTTTTGCATAGACTTACATTAGAGCCGTATTGTGCCGCATGGGCTTGCGTTCGGTCCGGTTTTTGCCGTATGCGGCAGATTTAGCCGATGCCGTGGCCGGATGGAACGTTGCCTGCAACGTTTTTTGCTCCGGCAAAAAAACTGCATCGCGCTGCATCCGGCCGCTGCGGCGCATTTTTCAATGCATGCCTATGGATGCTGGATGCGGCGCGATGCGGAAAAAAACGCATCCGGCCGCCACATGCGGTTTCTTCCACTGCGCATGCTCAGTAGCGTGCCGCAACCGGAAAAAAACTTACGGGCCGTATGTAAAAACTTATGCAAAGGATGCGGTGTTTTCGCCGCATCCGTTGCATAGGTTTCACAGCCGGATTGAGCCGCACGGCTCAAACCGGATGTGTGAAAGTAGCCTAAGTGGGCAAGAAGAATAAAGCCTTTCTGGGACTTCTTATTGTCGGGCAATACTGAGGGTTTTTTTGTTTGTTTTTTTACTTTTTCACTATACAATTGCCTAATTTAGCTGTTTCACCTGCAAAATCGTGTGACCACTATGATCGGGTGAGAACATAGCCTTAGGACCCCTTCACACGTACGTGAAAAACATTCATGTTTTGCATGGCCGTGTTGAAGGTGCGTATGGCCCATCCGTTTGCTATGATTTTGGCACACGTGTGTTCACCGTGTGCTATCCGTGGTAGCACACAGAGAGCAGGAACCATTTACTCACCTGTCCTCAGTGCTGATGTCTCCGGCGCTGATGCATCCGGATCCTCGGTGTAGTGAATATTCATGAGCATAATGAGCAGTACTCAGAAGCAAGTGAAAGCAGCGCTGAAGGCAGCGGCGCTGGAGATAGGTGAGTATAGAAAATCATTTTATTTCAAAGACATGTGTTTTCTGTCACACCGATGTCACATGGATCACATCAGTGTGTGGCAAAGAAAAAAGGACTTGTCTCCGTGCGGAACACATGGACACATGTGTGCTTCATATAAACACATGGTCCTTGTGAAAACACTGATATGTGGGCAGACCATTGATTTTAATGGATTTGCATAAGTCCGTGTCTCCGGTATGTATAAAAACGGATGTCACATGTACCGGAATCACTGTTGTGTGAAGGGGGTCTAACTGAAAGTGCGGCTACTGGGAAAATATTAACTTATTTCTCCCTGGGAGCTGCCGGCTTTCTGTCATGGGGGCTTACGCAGGGATGCCACAGTCATCACTTACGATACTACGAGTGGTCTTCCTAAGTACGCCCCGGCACTTTGACAGCCAACTCTGCAGCGCATCTGTGCACAGTAAGCTGTCAAAGTGAAGGAGCGTGCTTACGGCCATTGCTCACAGCAGGAGTAGGTGCACACAACCGTTTTTTCTTCATCTTAGAAAATTGGCTAAATTATTCTGATCAGATTCTGATCCAAGTTTGATCCGAGTGGCATCAATTTTTCTCAGAGGTGGAGAGGAAAAAAAGTTTCCCCACTTTCTCCCTTGGATGTCATTTGTGTGCGGTTCTATTATTTTTACGGACCCATAGTCTTGAATGGGTGAGTACCATACTATTTTTGTAGGCTGCAATTTTTTTTACAGGCCGAATCAGTCAGCAAAAAGAATCGTTTACCTGCACTGCCCAATTGAATAAGGCGGGCTTTGCACGTTGCGACATCGCAAACCGATGCTGCGATGTCGCATGCGATAGTCCCCGCCCCCGTCGCAGCAGTGATATCTTGTGATTCCTGGCGTAGCGAACATTATCGCTACGGCAGCTTCACATGCACTCACCTGCCCTGCGACATCGCTCTGGCCGGCGTCCCGCCTCTTCCTGTGCGACGTCACACGGCAGGCGGCCGGCCAATCAAAGTGGAGGGGCGGAGATGAGCAGGATGTAAACATCCCGCCCACCTTCTTCCTTCCGTATAGCCGGCGGCGGCAGGTAAGGTGATGTTCCTCGCTCCTGCGGCTTCACACACAGCGAAGTGTGCTGCCGCAGGAACGAGGAACAACATCGTACCTGTCGCGGCAGCGTAATTTTGAAAAAGTCGGAGCCTACACCGATGATACGATAACGACGCTTTTGCGCTCGTTAATCGTATCATCTAGGATTTACACACTACGATGTCGAAAGTGACGCCGGATGTGCGTCACTTTCGATTTGACCCCACTGACATCGCACGTGCGATAGTGCAACGTGCAAAGCCGCCCTAACACCGGTCCGAGAGTGATCCATTTTTTTCCAAGGTGAAAGGTTTCCGTTAAAGCCCGGAACTTTCCTTGAATTCTAGCTTCCTTCTTATCATGTTCCATTCCTTAGACTATAAATTAATCCACTTTTCTTTGTTATTAAATACATTTTTAATGCTTTTAACACGATTACTCCAAGGGAGTTGAAATCCATTTAAATTACCCTCAAAAATTAACTTTTTAGGTCTGATAATTAACAAGAACGATTAACGATTTTAGAGATACAAACTGTTTTGTACAACGTATGTGAACCTAGAGGTTATTCTATAATTATTATGTAATTAGTAGTTATATTGGAATTACATTTAACACGTTATACAATTAAAAGACGTAGCAGAGCCGTGTGTGGCGTTACATTAGATATCTACGGTACTCAAGTCTTCCAGAAACCGGTGACTTCAACCCAATGGTCGAAGGATGCAGCTCTACTCAACTCTGCTTTGTCTGTTCTTATAAATGATATTATTTTATGTGAAATCTGTATTATTGATATCAAAGCCCTCGTCGCGAATTGTATTGTTTCATCTTTCTCTTCTCTGATCTCAGCCAACTCTGAAGGTGATAGAAGGGACCATCAAATATCAGAAGGCGGTGTCCTTTCACCCCTGTTTTCACGCAGGCTTGCACAGAATCCAGGCAATTACACTTAACCCCTTCACGGCTGCAGGACCCTCAAAAAGCATTACAGAGCGATACGAAAATACTTATGTCTGCATTGTGGGGCGGGCCGTGGCAGCTTCCGGCACTTGATGCATTGATCCCGCACCCGGCTGAGTCAAATCTGTATATTTTTATTGCATGACAAAATGATGTCGGGCCTCTCTTTGTCTTGATCAGACGTTCATTTCTTTAGGAGGTCATTGTGGAGATGAGGTCACAGGGCAAGCAGCCCACCTTCACTTGGTGATATGCAAGGCCCCTTCTCTCTACCCACTAATTAGAAATGCAATCTCACAAGGAGTGAGCCTGCCTGCCAATGTCCCTCACTCAAAATGATTTATTAGCAATTTGTACAAATGGAGAAAATGAGATTTCAGATTTCTCTGCCATTTCAGCAATGAGGTGATTGAAAGACAACGAGGTCTGGGTGAATATGTAGATTTCCTGTCCCCCGATGCACGCACTTCAAGGAGCGCTTTGCAGAGATGAGCATTCCCCCGGTCCCAGTTGCGCGACGGGTTCACGAATAAAATGGCGATGTCACGAGCATTAGTGTGTCATTCTGTGAATTAAATCCAAAATGGAATTCAGGATTGACAGACTTACCTGGCTCTGATCCTAAAGATGTACCGTATCTAATAATTAACAAGTCCATTAATACTCTAAGCCTTTTTCCCCATTGGTCACTGTCACACAGGAACATTATGTAGGTGAAGGTCTATTCGCTGCATCTGTGCAATTTTGGAAAAGTGCCCCAAAGATTACAAGGAGTTAAACTGGATTTTTTAGTAATGACACAGTTGGGTGACAGTTTTTTTTTCTAGATCACTATGAGATGCAGAGCCATGACACTTGGGGTCATACAGAAATGACATAGTGACATTCGGAGTCAAAGAGCAACGCACAATGGCACTTGGAGTCCCAGAACAATTACACATGGCGCTTCTGATCCCAAGACACATGGACACTGGGACATTCCAAGACAAACGTCCCCAGAAACATGGGATTCCGGAAGAATTGCATACTGATATACCCTGTTTTTCCAAAAATAAGACCTCCCCCCAAAATAAGCCCTAGCGGGGATTTTCAGCATTTTCAGAGCAAGGCTTAAATATAAGCTGCCCCCAAAATAAGCCCTAGTCGCAGTTAAATAATGACGTGTCCGTGCAGCTAAAAAAGTTAAAGATACTACAGGACACTTCTTTATAGAAAGAGGACACCCCGCAATCACACTCACCAGATACAAGGGCAGAGGACCTGCATTAATCGCTCCCCCACACACACACATCCGATCTCACACACAAACATCGGATCAAACACACATGAGATCACACACACACACCACATCCAGCAACACTGATTTCTTCTCACCGGCAGAATCCTGAGATGCTGTGCAGTGAAGTGCAAGGACCTGCCACAATGCTAGCTTACAGGACCTGCGGATACGCGACTTCCTCCCATCATTCTCTGCGGCCGAAAGCATTCTGTAACGCTGGATGTGATGAATGATTGTGTATATGTGTGTGTGTGTGATCTGCTGTGTGTGAGTGTGTCAGCCAGAAGCATGGGAGGATGGCGTGCAGCACCCACCGGAGATCACAGGGAGGACATGGAAGCCACGCAGCTGTCCGGGTCTGGTAAGTATGAGTCTCCTGGGAAGTGGGGGGGTCTGCTTTTTTGGGGGGTAAACTTACCCCCTAACCGTGTTTCTCCAAGAATAAGACCTCCTCCAAAAATAAGCCCTAGTGTTTTTTGGGGGGGGCAAAAAAAGTATAAGACAGTGTCTTATTTTTGGAAAAACACGGTATTAGGAATATCTGGATATAATATACCACTGAACCAGAAAATATAGAGCAACAGCTCAGTAACATTGGAGGAAACAGAACATGACACATTGGTATCCTGGAGCACTGATATCCCAAACTCAATGATGGTGCCCAATAATAATCAAAGACAACACCAAGAGGTATAAGACATTAGCATTGGGGTATCTAGAAAATGGAGGCGCAATCAACATGGACAACTGCTAGGTTATATATTATAGGGACTGGAAGTACTGAGGGTGATATCCCATGTGGGACAGATGGCACTTGGTGCGGTCTGTAGGAGCAGTGTCCTCTGGACAGTTCCCGTGTCTTCTCGCTGAGTTGACGTGGACCACCCCCAGCGTTTTCCTGTGCAGCCGGTCTGAGTGCAGTTAGATTGACAGTAATAAAAGCCTCATCATCCTCACCCGCAGGTGTGATTAGAGACTGAGTCTGACCTGCATCATTATTCCCAGCAATTGTCAGTTTGGTAAATGTGAGTTGGCGTAAAGCACTTCCAAATATCTGTGCCAGCAAACTGTAACCACCAAGAAACTGTGTAACGAGACAGGAACTACCAAGAATCAGTGCCAATATACTTCAATAGGCAATCATCTGTGGCAATAGAGTATAACCATAATGCATCATTGCTTATAGACTGTAACTACCAAACATCATTGCTAATAGGGTGTAACTGCCAAGTATCATTGCCAATAGACAGAAAACTGCCAAGCATCATTGCCCACAGACTGTAACCACCAAGCAACAGTGCCAATAGACAGTAATCATCAAGCATAATTCTCAATGGACTGTAACCATCAAGAATTATTGCCAATCGACAGTAACCACCAAGCATCATTGCGAATAAGGTGCAACCACCAAGCATCATTACTAATAGACTATAGCTGCCAAGCATCATTCACAATAGACTGTAACCACCAACCATCATTCCCAATAGACCGTAACCAGCAAGCATCATTGCCAATAAGGTGTAATCACCAAGCATCATTCCCAATAGACTGTAACCACCAGGCATCAGTGCCAATAGACTGTACCACCAAGCAAAATTTCCAATAGGGTGTAACCACCAAGCATCAATGCCAGTAGACTGTAACCACCAAGCATTACGCCCTGGATAGTGTAACTGCCAAGCATCAGTACCAATAGACTGTAACTATCAAGCATCATTGCCAATAGACTGTAACCACCAAGCATCATTCTCAATAGACAGTAACTACCAAGCATTATTGCCAATAGACTTTAACTGCCATGATTCATTCTCAAAAGACTTCAACTTCCAATAGATTGTAACCATCAAGCATTATTCCCAGTAGACTGTAACTGCCAAGCATCATTGCCAATAGGGTGTAACTACCAAGCATCCTTGCCAGTACACTGTAACCACCAAGCTTTATTCCCAGTAGACTGTAACCACAAAGCATCTTTGCCGATAGACCTTAAAAGGGTTGTTTGGTCTAGAATGAAAAATCGGCAGTTATTCTGTGTGACTGTAGACTTGTGAATCTTCCCAGCACACCTACTGTGCACTGCAAAGATTCGTCAGTGTCTTACCTGTACCTTCCCTATGAACAGGTCATCAATATGTCAAGGATGGAAAACCCCTTTAATATTTATGCCCCACCCAGAGTAAAGTCTAAAGAGGTTGTCCACTACTTTTACATTAGGTCATCAATGTCTGATCGGCGGGGGTCCGACACCCTGCACTCCAGCCAATCAGTTGTTCTCGGTGCCGGCGGCGGCAGCAGGCAGTTCCGGAGCTGCCCCATCAACTAATAGCGGCCGGGAACTGCACATTCACCTCCTATTGATTTGAATGGGACGTGGATGTGCAGAACCTGGCTGCATCCGCTATCAGTTGACGGAGCAGCTCTGGAACTGAGCATTTCTGGCTGCCCACTGCTGCCGATGGCTCCGGGAACAGCTGCTAGGCAGGGGTGCCGGGTGTCGGACCCTGGTCAATCAGACATTGATGACCTATCCTAAGTCCAGGCCATCAATGTAAAAGTATTGGCCAACCTCTTTAAGTAAAGGTAGCTTTACACGCAGCGATATCGCTAGCGATATCGCTAGCAAGCGTACCTGTCCCCGTCATTTGTGCATCACGGGGAAAATCGCTGCCCGTGGTGCACAATATCGTTAGGAGCCGTCACACGGACTTACCTGCCTACCGACGTCGCTGTGGCCGGCGAACCGCCTCTTTTCTAAGAGGGCGGTTCGTGCGGCGTCACAGTGGCGTCACTAAGCGGCCGCCCAATAGAAGCAGAGGGGCGGAGATGAGCGGCCGTGACATCCCGCCCACCTCCTTCCGTCGTCATTGCCGGCGGTCACAGGTAAGCTGTAGTTCGTCTTTCCTGAGGTGTCACACGTAGCGATGTGTGCTGCCTCGGGAACGACGAACAACCTGCGTCCTCAGCAATCAACGATTTTTTGAAAATGAACGACGTGTAAACGATGGATAAGTTGGTGAGTATTTTCCATCGTTAACGGCCACTCATTGGTGTCACAGAATGTGCGTCACGGAATCCGTGACCCCGGCGATATATCGTTAGATACGTTGTTGCGTATAACGAGGCCTTAAGAACCAAGGCAGCCTCAAGTGGAGATCTGTATCAGGAGCCAGAGGCCTATAAACCACCCCCTCTGGCAAGTGTACAAATTTCCCGTAGCGCCATCACAGGAGAAATGAATCATTACATGGTGCCTTTTGAAATCAATTAACTTTTTGTGTAATGTGGTTATGTGACTGTTCTTGTAGAAGGAGTGACGCTCGCTCTTCGTAGCTTTCCTCTGATCTAGATAATAGATGAGGGATCAGGTCAGAATCCCCTAATAGAGTATTTTAATTTTTTTTAATTTTTTCTTATTTTTCTTTTTTTAATCCAGACAGTCCTTTTAAGCAATGATGGCCGCACTGATACAAAATTTGCATTTCTTACAGTACCGATTTCTCCAGAGACTTAACAGTTTTCTAGCGCTCTACCTGCCCCTTCACATTTAGTGTAATTAAATGGATGATCATTTTAATTTAATTTTTTTTTTCTGAAACTTTCGCACAAATTACTTATTGCAGAAACTCCAATATTAAGCTCTGATTCCTTTGGAGCAAACGAATGCGGGAATGGGTTATTCAGTGGGATATGTTAGATATGTTGGGCACACAAGCAAAAGTATGAATCATGTCATGCCAAATATTGATTCCAGGGGATCAACATGAACAATGTTTTGTAGACTGAAATGCACGTGCAGTGATGCACGATGCGAAAAATGGAACTCACATTCTAATTTTCTTTTTGAGCTGAGCTGCAATACCATACAGATACTGTGGACAAACGTTTCTGTCCCTTACCCAAAAAAAAATCAGACCATTTTTTTTTTATTCTATATGCCCCTTTTTGAGTAGCTGAATTGATTTTTTAAGAGGATGACTCTAAAGGCCGCTTTACACGCTGCGACATCACTAGCGATAGCACCCGCCCCTGTCGTTCTTGCGTCACGGGCAAATCGCTGCCCATGGCGAACGATATCACAGGTACGCATCACACGAACTTACCTTCCTAACGACGTTGCTATGGCTGGCGAATGACCTCTTTTTTAAGGGGGCGGTTCGTGCGGCATCACAGCGACGTCACACAGTGGGCCACCAATAGAAGCGGAGAGGCGGAGAGCAGCCGCATGAACGTCACTCCCACCTCATTGCCGGAGGACGCAGGAACGCTATTGTTCGCTGTACCTGGGGTGTCACACGTAGCGATGTGTGTTGCCTCAGGAACGACGAACAACCTGCGTCCAAAATGAGCAACGATATTTGACGTCGCTAACGAGGCCGGATGTGCATCACGAATTCCGTGACCCCAACGACATCTCGTTAGTGATGTCATTGCGTGTAAAGCGGCCTTTAGAATCAGAAATGTTATTTTTGTTTTGGGGGGGGTCTTGATCAATGTTTGTATATGTATATGAAGAATCCTCATCTTTTACCTTTGAAAAAAGAAAATTCCACATAGTGGATATCCAAGATTACAGCACGGACAAAGAAAAAACTCAGCGTCTGAGAATCTGACCACGTACCCTTGCCAGCATGAAGAAATGACTGGGCTGATGTTACACTCCTCGCTTTCATCCAGCTATTATATTTTGCATTAATAGCATTAATCGGACTATGATTTCACAGAGTTTGTGCTTGTGAAAGCAGATTCTGCTAATTCCAGCAGAGATAGGAAAATAATATCACAGCCATGATAGAGCGAGAGAGGCCGTCGGTAGTGGAAAGCCCCAGTTATCTATCGTCCTTAGCTCTTGAAGGTGTAGGCTTACGTCTTGTAGTGTCCTATGGAAAAAAAAAACGTAGTCAAAAACTATGTATGTGCGATATAATGGATCGCATAACCTAATACACAAAGTTAATAAAAGGCAATTGTAAAAATATGTACAGTGGGTAAAACGAGTATTGAACATGTCCCAATTTTCTAAAGGGTGCTTTACACGCTGCGACATCGCTAACGATATATTGTCGGGGTCACGTCGTTAGTGACGCACATCCGGCGCCGTTAGCGACATCGCAGTGTGTGACACGAAGGAGCAACGATTGCAAAACGTCAAAAATCGTTGATCGTTGACACGTCGCTCCTTTCCATAATATCGGTGGTGATGCATGCCGCTGGTTGTTCGTCGTTCCTGCGGCATCACACATCGCTAAGGAACGACGAACATCTCCTTACCTGCGTCCACCGGCAATGAGGCAGGAAAGAGGTGGGCGGCATGTTCCGGCCGCTCATCTCCGCCCCTTTTCTGCTATTGGGTGACCGCTTAGTGACGCCGCAGTGACGTCGCTATGACGCCGAACGCACCTCCGCTTTGAAGGAGGGATTGTTCGGCGGTCACAGCGAGGTCGCTGACAAGGTATGCGCGTGTGACGCTGCTGTAGCGATAATGTTTGCTACGGCAGCGATCACCAAATGTCACACGAACAACGGGGTCTGGTACTATCGCGCACGACATCCCTAGCTATCGCTAGCGATGTGGCAGCATGTAAAGCACCCTTAAGTGGATATATATCTCTAAAGGTGCTATATTGACATTAATTTCTCACCAGATGTTGGTAACAACCCATCCAATCCACACAGAGAAAGAAATGAAACCAGAGATGTCTGTAAATTAAGTTATGTGTAATAATGAAAAATGATACAGGGAAAAAGTATTGAACACATGAAGAGAGAGAGGTGCAAAAAGCCATGGAATGTCCTAACATCAGCTGAAATCTACCAGCAATTAGAAAGCAGTACATCTACTTAAGGGGGCTTTACACGCTGCGACATCGCTAATGCGGAGTCGTTGGGGTCACGGAATTGGTGACGCACATCCAGCCGCATTAGCGATGTTGTTGCGTGTGACACCTATGAGCGATTTTGCATCGTCGCAAAAACGTGCAAAATTGCTCATCGGTGACATGGGGGTCCATTCTCAATTATCGTTACTGCAGCAGTAACGAAGTTGTTCCTCGTTCCTGCGGCAGCACACATCACTCCGTGTGACGCCGCAGGAACGAAGAAGCTCAACTTACCTGCCTCCCGGACGCTATGCGGAAGGAAGGAGGTGGGCGGGATGTTACGTCCCGCTCATCTCCGCCCCTCCGCTTCTATTGGGCGGCGGTTCAGTGACGCTTAGTGATGTCGCTGTGACGCTGAACGACCCGCCCCCTTAGAAAGGAGGTGGTTCGCCGGTCACAGCGACGTCGCCGGGCAGGTAAGTATGTGTGACAGGCCTGGGCAATGTTGTGCGCCACGGGCAGCGATTTGCCTGTGTCGCACAACAGATGGGGGCAGGTACCCATGCTAGCGATCTCGGTACCGATATTGCAGCGTGTAAAGCGGCCTTAAGTGAAAAATAATAGCTGGTTCAGCTGATGGCCTATAAAAAGGTGTCTCATTACCAATGTGCCACACAAGAAACATCTCATGATGGGTAAAGCCAGTGAGCTGCCTCAAAACCTTTGCAACCTGTTTATTGAAAAATATACTAATCGTATTGGTTACAGAAGAATTTCTCAACTACTGAAGGTTCCAGTTAGCACTGGTGGGGCCAAAAGGCCGAGATCACACGGGGATTTGTGTGAGTGCTCGCATGACACTCGGCACGTGCTCGCAGCACAGTAGGAGTCGAGTGTCATGCGAGTGTCATGTGACTGTGGTCCGATCGTGTGATCAGACCACAGTTGCGGAGGGGGAGCCGGCGCTGCAGAAGGTAAGGGCCAGCTCTGCGGAGGGGAGGGCAAGCGCTGCGATGGGGAGGGCTGGCGCTGCGGAGGGGAGGGATTTATCTCCTTATCTCCTCCATTGCCGGCTGATGCGAGAATCGCACTGCTATCGCATTACACCGGTGTAACGCAAGAGCAGTGCGATGTTTCTCTTTCCCCATAGACTTGCATGGGTGCGAGTGGAACAGGATCGCATTGGACCCACAGCATGCTGTGACTGTTTTCTTGGTCCGATGAGGGCTGAGAAAATAATCATTCATGGGAGCTGCCCCGTAGAGTTATATTGGTCCGAGTGGAATGCGATTTTTTTATCGCATTCCACTCACCGTTTTTCTTGCCATGTGTCCTAGGCCTAATATGGAAATAGAAAGAAAATAATTTCACCATAAAACATAATTTCACCTAACATTATTAATATAGTACACATATGGTAATGTTTCTGAGGGTTCAAAGAAGTCCACCAGAACAGGATCAACTCCTATATAGCAACTCTCCGTTAAGGGGTACTTTACACGCTGCAACATCGCTAGCAATTGCTAGCGATGTTGCGAGCGATAGCACCCTCCCGTCGTGTGTGCGATATTGTGTGATTGCTGCCGTAGCGAACATTATTGCTACGGCAGCGTCACACGCACATACCTGGTCAGCGACGTCGCTGTGGCCGGCGAATCGCCTCCTTTCTAAGGGGGTGGTTCGTTCAGCGTCACAGCGACGTCACAGCAGCGTCACTGAACCGCCGCCCAATAGAAAAGGAGGGGAGGAGATGAGCGGCCGGAACATGCCGCCCACCTCCTTCCTTCCTTCTTTTCCGGTGGACGGAGGTAAGGTGATGGTTATCGCTACGGCGGTGTCACACAAAGCGATGCGTGGTGCCGCAGAGGCGACGAACCACATCGCTACTGAGCAGAAAACGATATTTTGTTTTAGAATGCCCTCTCCATGACCACCGATTTTTCCCTCTTTTGCGATCGTTTACTGTCGCTCAGAGGAGTCACACGCTGCGATCTCGCTAACGAGGCCGGATGTGCGTCACAACCACCGTGACCCCAACGATATCTTGTTAGCGATATTGCAGCGTGTAAAGCATCCTTGAGGCTCATAAGGGGTCCTCATAGGGCATAAGGATATATGGACAGGGGTTGTCTTCAGGAGACATGCTCTTTTAGTTACTTTAAAGAGTAAAGGCCCCGTCACACACAGAGATAAATCTTTGGCAGATCTGTGGTTGCAGTGAAATCATGGACATATTGTTCCATTTGTACACAGCCACAAACCTGGCACTGATTGTCCACAATTTCACTGCAACCACAGATCTGCCGCAGATTTATCTCTTTGTGTGACTGGGCCTTAAGGCCACCATACACTTTAGATAGCTGTCGGCTGGCTCTCACAAACACAGTACGACGCTCAGACGAGTGCTCCTTTTATTTATGCTAAATATATTATAGAATAGTTTTACTAATTGACTAGAAGGACCTGTACTGATGTTATACCCATGTGACCAGAAGGGGCGGGGCCTCAGCCAACATAGTTGGTACCAGGAAGCAACATTATTTTTCTGTTGGTTAAGGTCATGTCCCTTCTGGTCACATGGGTATGACATCAGCACAGGTCCTTCTAGTCAGTAAATCGATTCTATAAAAGAATTAGCATAAATAACAGATAGGGGAGGATGGACAGGCAGGCTGGCAGGAATCACTATGAATACCCACCCCAGCAATCAGCTGATCGGCAGCTGCTGTCATTCAAAAAGCTGCTCACTTTACAAACTTTACTTGCTTGTGTTTCAGAACCTATACATCCGAGCTGACAACTAAAGGTATGTATAGAATCAGCATGATAGTGCCAGTATAGCACTGGCTTTAGGCTATATAGGAAAATCCTGGTGATTGGTGCCCTTTAAGCAAAAAAACACCATGAAATTTCCATCAAATGTTGAAAAAGGCCTCAGGGAAACCTTTGATTCTGTAATTGAAGAGTTGGAGGTTTTCTCTAGAGCTTCTGAACACTTTCACATCTGACCTGATATTTTGACGACTGGAAGACTCAGGAGCAACTCAACGTCTACTCCACCATGCGCAGACCCATTCGAGAGTAATCTGGTGGCTTCACCCACCCTATATTTAAACACATCTACGTGCCACAGACCCAGAATAACTCTGTAATGACTCAGTGATCTTCAGCTTCATGAGAACAGAGGTGAAAGGTTTACAATCCCATTTCTTCCTCAATTTTTTCAACAAAGAGGCTCTATAGCCCACACGACTCGTAGCCTACTATCAGCTGCTCCGTCCGTGGTCCAAAGTCTGGGAGGTGAAAATAGAAATAATGGGAGAGGCTAATCACCCCTAATTATCCAGGAAGAAGTTGCGTGCAGCTGTTTGCCATTCCTGGGATGTATAGTATGTTAATGTCCCCCATAGAAACATCACACTTTCTTTTTTTTTTTTTTTGCGGACACTGAGGGTAACCAAATTAGCCGTTGGCAGCCATAGTAATTGGGAGGAACAGCTCCCATTAGGAGTCCAGCAAATTAGGAAGAATAATGGAGCAAGGGCTTTGTTACGAATAATAATAGTGCAACAAAAAAAAAAGAAGAGTGACCTTTTCTTCTGGCTCTGCAGAGCTGTTAACCAAGCTCACCTGCAATCAGTGCTCAAGTCACAGTGGAATATGAGGACTCGGAGAAGGCTGGGGGCGCCCACTAAATGACCAGAGAACGGAGAACATCAGTAATAGCCGGGGCAAATAAAAACTCTTTACATGGATATTGCAAAATTAAAGAAATTATAAATTCTCATTATGTTTCCGAGGATGGCTGCTCTGTGGTTGCAAATCTGTTTCTCTTCTGGTCCAGGGCATTGCTGAAAATAAAAATACTTTAGGTCTTTTAGGTATTCACCGGCTGTAATACTGCCATGTTTTATAGTCTGAATATGTTTTTTTAAAATACTGTACCACTAATTCATACTTGTTAATTGATTGAAATACTGTTGCAAGAGGATGGGAATATTTTTTTTGCTTAGTGCTGCCTCTTTTCTTGGCCATATCCCTTCCATGCCCATTTACACCCCCTGAAAGTGCACCTGGACACAAGGGCTCAGGCTCATGACAAGTAATACAGCCACTCCATACATCCAAACTATAAAGCCACCCCATACAGTCAGCCCATCCATCCATCCCCTAAAGCAACTCCATACAGTCAGCCCATACAGCCACCCCATACATACAAACCATAAAGTCACCCATACAGTCAGCCCATACAGCCACCCCATACATACAAACCATAAAGTCACCCATACAGCTACCACACACATCCACCCCATACAGTAAGTCCATACAATAACCCCATACATCCATTCCATACAGTCAGCCCAAAAATCCATTCCATACAGTCAGCCCAAACATACACCCTTTACAATCAGCCCAAGCAGTCACCCCATAAATAAACCCCATAAAGCTACCCCATACAGTCAGTCCAAACATCTACTCCATATATTTAGCCCATACAGCCACCCGATACATCCACCACAAAACGTCACCCCAGTCAGCCCATACAGCCATCCAATACAGTCAGTCCATACAGTCATCCCATATATCCACCCCATAAAACCACCCCATACAGTCATCCCATACATCAACCCCATACAGTAAGCCCAAACATCAACCACATACAGTCAGGCCAAACATCCACCCCATACAGTCAGCCCATAAATCAACCCCATATAGTCAGGCCAAACATCCACCCCATACAGTCATCCCATACATCCACCCCATACAGTAAGCCCATACATCAACCCCATACAGTCAGGTCAAACATCCACCCCATACAGTTAGGCCAAACATCCACCCCATACAGTCAGACCATACATCAACCCCATATAGTCAGGCCAAACATCCACCCCATACAGTCATCCCATACATCCACCCCATACAGTAAGGTCAAACATCCACCCCATACAGTTAGCCCATACAGACACCCGATACATCCACCACATAAAGCCTCCCATACAGTCAGCCTATACATCCACCCCATACAGTCAGCCTATACATCCACCCCATGCAGTCAGCCTATACAGACACCCGATACATCCACCACATAAAGCCTCCCATACAGTCAGTCTATACATCCACCCCATGCAGTCAGCCTATACAGACACCCGATACATCCACCACATAAAGCCTCACATACAGTCAGCCTATACATCCACCCCATGCAGTCAACCCATATCGTCAGCCCATACATCCACCCTACACAGTCAGCCTATACAGCTACATCATATTGCCACCATACTGGCTTGCCTCATAACCAGCAGGCCACAATTACATGGCCGAGCTGTGTGTGCAGATCAAGCATGTCGGCACATAAAGCCCCTGTAGCTCCTTACTACAGAACAGTAGTCCCTTCAAAGGACACCATAGAAAGGTCTATCAACAAGTCAGTTTTTTATCTGTGTTTTAAGCAGGTGGAATATGAACCCATATTAGGAATGTCTTTTCATTTTTGAGGAATGATGGTCCAAGAAAAAATAAAAACAAACAGAAAACAGTGGCATGTCTGTTTTTTAGCCACTTTGTGGATGAACCTCACGAGAAGGAAAAACAAGCATTTGCGGTCAGTTTTCTTTATTTTTTTTAATGGGCAGCAGAAGCTTAGAATGATTTTTTTTTTGCATCAGAAAAAAACAGATGCAAAAATGATGATAAAAACGGAAACAGATCAAATATTGATGAAAATCGGATCCATCATTCTGATGAAAAATGGACCATTTTTTCTTGGACATGGCATGTGCACATAGCGTCTTAAAGACAAGAACATAGCCGCTGAGTTTCTGTTATAGGAAGACACTTCGGGACTCTGACACTTCAGGACATGATGACTGTGTTTTTCCTTAAGCGTCTTCTCTGGTGTCTTTTTTGCATCTTTACGTTTATTCTTATTACAGAAAACACTGGTGGTCTTTTTCCTGAAGCAGCCTAGCCAGAGCTGTACCGTCAATTTTTGCAGAGGTCCGCCACCAACATTTTTTTTATTCATTCTACATTATATAGCTCAAAGAATGACCATGACACTTATAGGAAGGATATGGAATCTCTCTGTCTCTCTAAGCTCTATGTAGAAAGAGAAAGTCAATTTTTACTGAATTAATCATCACTGAAAAAGTAAGCGGCAGTGAGGGGGGAAGCTGGGTCAGGAGTTGAAGAGGGAAAAGATTCTTGTAGGGACCTGAAACTTCCAGTTTCTATAGAGAAAAGAGAAGAATTAACTGGGTAGAAAGGAGCAATTGTAAGTACACAAAATAAAAACTTTGATAGAAGCGCTTCTTTAAATAGGCACTTAAAAAAAGCACTCCCATCAAAGTTTTTATCCTTTTAATATGTTGCAATCATCATATTATATAGCAGTGTGTACTTATAAGTGTTCATTTTGTCTTTCTTCCCAGTTAATTCTTCTCTTTTCTCTGCTCTGTATAGAAACATGAAGTCTCTTTTCCCTGCATGAGTCACCCCCTTCTTGAACTCCTGACCCAATTGCTCTGCGCCTCCCCCCTGCTAGGGACTTTTGCAGGGATAACTCTTGCAGGGAAAAGTGGCTTCTTGTTTCTACATATAGCTTAGAAAGACTCAGATAGTCAGTTTTTAATCATGTGATGTCATAGACCTAATGGAAAAAAGAAGAGTTAACTGGGTACAAAGGCAAAATGAGCAATTGCAAGTACAAAGTACTGTTTAATATGATGATGGCAATATATTAAGAGGATAACAATTTTATAGGAGTGTGTCTTTAAAGGCTAATGTAATAAACAATTTAAATATTGGGATATTTTAGTTCAACTGGGACTTTTTAAATAGCAATGTGTCACTTTCTTCTGCATCTGATATACTGTACAAGCAAACAAAATTCATCCATATATTTTTTTCATTCCTACTTCCTAATATGGGGCTGTAGTTGTTCTACTTTTTTTTAAACCAATACCACCCCAAAAAAAGCTTGGACAGTAAGGATGCAGGGAAGGATCTGTCATCATTACTCAATGATCATTATGCATTTATTTGACCGCCTGCGAAGTAATGGTGGAAGATGGTGAAGAAAAAGGTTTCCTAGGACTCCTTCCAACACCTTTAAAAACTCTTAAATGCAAACATGGCCTTATTAATGTCACTGCTGTATTTCACTATTGTGCTGTCACACCCTATCTACAATGTTTATTCAGTATTTTAAAGCTTTGTCTTCAATCATAACCCTATTGCAAAACTGTGACATCCTCTCACTTTCCAGATTCAGACCAAAATGGCTGCTGAAATGACCTTCCTGGCTTTTATACAGGCTGTGATAGTCCCCATATCATGTAATGTTACAGCTATAAGGAATTATAGGAAAGCCAGTTTGCCCTCAGTTGAGGTCATGTTAGCCTTCTGTGTCTGAGACAATCTTAGGTTTTGTGTAAAATGGTAACTTTCATTCTTTTAGCAATTTGCACAAGATGAATCGCAAATTGTTCGAATTTGCTGGGTTCAGAGAATATCCCCCAAAACAGATACAAATTTGATATGCATCGAATTGATTCACGAAAATAACGGAGAACACATGGATGGCGTCAGTAGGAAGTCCGTGTGTTATCTATGATTAACACTGTAATGAATAAAAGCTTTGTAATTTATTTAGCCATATGTGAAAAACAATGATGAAAAACTGATGGTAAGAACTGACACCTAGACCAAACTATGATGAAACTCAAATCCAAAACACTGGTAACACAGTGTGAAGGTGTCACATATGTGACTAGCGGGGTTTACCTAGTACCTGGTATACCCCCAGAAGATGTTACAACACACAGGGGTCACGTTACAATGGAGATCCCTGCCGTTAGGGAGAGTGGTGAGAGGTCACCTGAACTCGCCTTAAGCTGACTCTTGAGCTCCCCAACGACCCTATACAGGTTCTTGCAACCTGTCGCTGAGCCGGATACCTTAGGCCCTCAGCTAGCCCACCACTCACCCTGGCTAGTGCATAGGTCGACGAGATCATTAGACTCACCACTACAATACAAAAACATGAGGGAAGGAATACAAACAGGTGAAACAGACATGCAAAGAAAAAGACACTCCAGGCGGCTTCAGTGCAGCAAACACCACTGCAGCACACAACACGACAGACTTCTTCCAAAGTAGGCTCCTTCCAAAGTTGACCACATAGAAATAAGAATTCAGTTTCTATCACAGACTTCATGTGAGCAGATCACAAAGCTTAAATACGGAAGGGGAGTGATCCCAAAGAGCCAAACCTGAGATTGGCAGCTACAGGCGGCAGCCAGGCAGGAAAGGATGCTTAACCCTTACAGCACCACAAGCAAGGAGATGTTATCAAATAACATTAGTGAACTTGACCTTCTGCAGATTCACTCAGGGTTTCCCCCGAGTGAGATACACTCATGACAGTACCCCCCTTCTATGAGGGGCCTCTGGAACCTCAGGACCAGGTTTATCAGGATGATATGCATGGAAGGAGAGTATTAACCTACCAGTGTTCACCTCCGATGCTGGTAACCACATCCTCTCCTCAGGACCATACCCCCTCTAGTGCACCAAATACTGCAGAGAGCAGTGAACAAAGTGAGAATCCATGATATTTGCTATCTCAAATTCTAAGTTCCCGTCACCAGTGATTGGAGCTGGTGGCAAAGGTGATGGCTCCATAGGCGCGACATACCTCTTGAGCAAAGACCCGTGGAAGACATTGTCTGTGTAGTAGCACTGGGGGAAGCTCAAGGTGAAAAAGCCACAGTCTGTGACCACTCTGTGCCAACGGAGAAGGGCGCCGGGCACAACATGCAGGTAGTTAGCAACTACCTGCCTCTTAGTTCTTAGGTACATTGTAAGAAAAAATGACTGGATATCCCCTTTAAGTGGGAATTACATTTCGATTCTCACAGCGCCTTAAAAAAGGGTGGCACTGTTTGAAAAAAAGAGATAAACCATTTTCTCATCTGAGACAATCTCTTCGACAAATAATAAGAGGACATATGACACTGGAGTTGAAAAGACACAGAACAGAAGCCTATAGACCCTTACTTTGATTGATTCTGCAGACAGATCAATAGTGCACCATGCTATGCTATTGATCCACATGAAAAATCAATAAAAGTGCACTATCTAGACACATTTCTTTACACCAGTGTCACCCAGGTACCGGATGACATTCCAGAGGGAATGGACAAGACTATCTCTGCCCTTAGTATAGCTGCAACTAGATATATTATCCTGCACTAATTAACTGAGTTCCATTTTATTTTAGCAGAGAAAACCAGTGCATCTGAATTATCAAATCAGTATCGCCAATTTATAGGTTGCAGTTTTTGCAAATCTACAACTGTGGGTCTTTGCAACTGTTGCAGACGCACAAACTGAAGATCACCAACCACCATGGTACTTAAATAGGTTAGTCTGTTTCAAAACATTGATCCCCTAGCTACTGGATAGGTGAGAAATGTTATGATAAAGGAGGAGGGGGTTCAACCGCTGGAACCTTCCTTTATTACAAGTCATTGATATAAACTTTGAAGGGAGCGTCAGGGAGCATGCTTGACTGCTGCTGAAATTAAACTGCTCCTGAGGTAGCCTGGGGTGCACTAGGACTAAGATCCCCAGTTCGAGCAGTTATAAAGATACTTGATGGACCTTTCTAGGACTAACATCTAGTAAGGGTAAACCTTATGCCTGGTTACTGCTCTATGGAAGATTAGGTTTGTGCCTCCACTTTAATAGGGATGTCTATCCCAAGGAGTCAGGGTGCATGCTTGACTGCTGCTGCGATTAAACTCCTCCTGGGGTAGCCTGGGGACAAATAGGACCAAAGTCCCCCATTCTAGCAGTTGAGATGATACTCTATGGACTTTTATAGGACTAACATCTAGTAAGGGTAAAACTAATGCCTGGTTACTGCTCTATGGAAGATTAGGTTTTGCCTCCACCTTTACAGGGACATCTAACCCAGGGAGCATGTTTGACTGCTGCCGCGACTAAACTCCTCCTGGGGAAGCCTGGGGAGAATTAAGACCAAAGTCCCCCATTCTAGCAGTTGTGAGGATACTTGATGGACTGTGATAGGACTAATGTCTAGTAAGGGTAAACCTTATACCTGGTTACTGCTCTATGGAAGATTACGTTTGCGCCTCTATCCTTATAGCGACATCTATCCCAGGGAGTCAGGTATCATACTTGACTGCTGCTGAAATTAAACTGATCCTGGGGTAGCCTGGGGAAAATGAGGACTGAGGTCCCCCATTCTAGCAGTAGTGAGGATATGTGACGCCCTGGGCAAGCCAGAGGTCACAGGTCACAACACCACACGCACCCCACATTCCCTGCAGGTACACACTAGGTCAAAACACAAATCCTTGTTGCCTTCCTCCAGGGGCTGGTGTCCACACCAGGGGGTGGGCCAAGCGGTTGGCTCCACCCACCAAGGAGTTCACAGCCCTGGAGGCGGGAGGAACCGGGCAGTTGAGTTTAGAAGGAGATAGAGTTTGGACAGGAAGAAGAACAGTTAGGGAAGTGAAGGAGTGAAGAATGCAGTTTAGGAGGAAGAAAGAAGTGGAAGTTCAAAGTGAGAGGAAGTGGTAGAGGAGCTTAAGGAAAAGCAACAGAGAAAGTGACAGAAAGAAGCCTGAAGTTGGTCCGGGTGTGTGCCCCGGACTGAGACAGCAAGGTTGGCAGACGGCGGTGACCGTCTGCAGGCGAGACTGATTGGAGGTTGCCGAAAGGACCGTGGACGGGTGGTGACCCGGCGGTACCGGAGCGGTATACGAAGATTAGTCAGCACCAGGGCAGGGGCCTTTTGGATCCCGGCAAGGCTAGGAGTCGCCGAATTTGCCAAATCCGTCAGTGAAGGGGACGACTGTCTCCCAACAACCAAGTCCCGTTTGAAGGCAACAGTCCAACCGTTAAGGGGAGACACCGCCACTGCCAAGGCACCAGTTTCCCAGGGCCAGCGCCTGCGGGCAAGAGTGGAGCTCCTCCGGCTCATATCCAAGCTGGGGAGCGGGTTACCGGTGGGAACCCATCGCTACCAAACAACAACACATAGGTGCAGGGAAGAGACCGTCACCGTCAACTGCAGGGGATATCAGCAGCGCAACCGTCTGAGGGACCCGTCCAACCAGCCGTTTGTTTACCGAGAACTGTGTCGTGTTTACTGGCTGAGTGAGTACCTCCGTGCCGTGCGGCACAGCGCTGCCCCTGCGCCCCTGCACCTCCACAGGCCCCATACCCGCCAGTCCACCATCCAACCCCATCACTGGGCCCCGGGATCACCAACCCCTACCCACGGAGGGGCAACACAACAACTGGCTGCTCCACACCATCACTCCCGGGATCCCCAGCCAGAGCAGCGGTGGTGTACACCTAATCACCATAACCGTGGGTGGCGTCACGGACAATAAACTATCCCAAACACCAATTCCCCTTTTCACTCACGGGCGAGGAGCGCCGCTCGAGTCCCCGGGATCCGGCCCATCGCTCGAGCCACCGAGCAGCGGCAGGCCGCAGCAGCCGCGGCAGCCGGACCCGAGCAGCAGAGGGAGAGCGCGGCGTCCCCTCCTCCGCCGATACTTGATGGACTTTTATAGGACTAATGTCTAGTAAAGGTACACCTTATGCCTGGTTACTGCTCTATGGAAGATTAGGTTTTGCCTCCACCTGTATAGGGACGTCTAACCTAGGGAGCATGTTTGACTGCTGCCGCGACTAAACTCCTCCTGGGGAAGCCTGGGGAGAATTAGGACCAAAGTCCCCCATTCTAGCAGTTGTGAAGATACTTGATGGACTGTGATAGGACTAATGTCTAGTAAGGGTAAACCTTATACCTGGTTCCTGCTCTATGGAAGATTACGTTTGCACCTCTACCCTTATAGGGCTGTCTATCCCAGGCTGGGGCTAAAGAATCTATATGGAGAGTGGGTGAGGGGAAGGAATACATTAGGAACAGAAAAAACTAATGGCTGAAATAGAGGTCTGCAATTTTTTTTTTTTATATAAAATTATCTATAAAGAATGAAAAAAAAAATGTTTACTCATTTTGGATCATGTGAAAGAGACTTCGATGTGGAATATAATATTCAAGGCGAAAGAATAACAGAAACAGTGAGAGGCAAGCAAAAAGCCTTTCTATTATTTGGGACAGTGGAGATGCACACAGAACAGTCAGAAGATTAAATTAAGTATTATATCTGCTGACCCCATTGCCATGGTTACCGGACAGCAGAAAATATTAATCAAGGCAACCTTTTCAGAGGAAGGTAGTGGAAATAAACCTGATAAATAAAATATATATATATTTATTTATGGAGAATGTGTACCTCTACCGCAGTTAAGGGCTGAGGAACATGATGCACCCAAAATGCTGGCGCTCCAGAGATAGGACGTATTTCTAAATTCAAAAATTATATATTAATATCAAAGGATTCGAGCATCATTAAAGGGCCAGCGTGTATTTTTTTTTTTTTAAATTGCAACCAAAAATTAAGGGGCCTGTTCATTCTTGCTTTTGTGCCTTTTGTTTACTGGAATAAAAGGGTTGGAATAGTGACTTCTTTCTTTTACATGCACTTTATTCGTTACTGAATTTGTGACCTTTTTAGTTAACTTTACTTGGTTTTATACATACACTACAGTTCAAAAGTTTGGGGTCACCCAGACAATTTTGTCCTTTCCATGAAAAATCCTACTTTTATTTATGAAATGAGTACCATAATGAATACAAAATATAGTCCAGACGTTGACGAGGTTAGAAATAATGATTTTTACTTGAAATAATAATTTTCTCTTCACGCTTTGCTTTCGGCACAGAATGCTCCTTTGCAGCAATTCCAGCTTTGCAGGCCTCTGGCATTCTAGTGGTTAATTTGCGGAGGTAATCTGGAGATATTTCACCCCATGCTTCCCCCCCACAAGTTGGATTGGGTTGATGGGCACTTTTTGGTACCATACGGTCAAGCTGCTCCCACAACAGCTCTATAGGGTTGAGATCTGGTGACTGGGCTGGCACTCCATTACAGATAGATACCAGCTGCCGGCTTCTTCCTTAAATAGTTCCTGCATAATTTGGAGGTGTTGCTTTGGGTCATTGTCCTGTTGTAGGATGAAATTGGCTCCAATCAAGCGCTGTCCACAGGGTATGGCATGTCGTTGCAGAATGGAGTGATAGCCTTCCTTATTCAAAATTCCTTTTACCCTGTACAAATCTCCCACTTTACCAGCAGTAAAGCAACCCCAGACCATCACATTACCTCCACCATGCTTGACAGAGGGCGTCAGGCACTCTTCCAGTATCTTTTCAGTTGCTCTGCATCTCACAAATGTTCCTCTGTGTGATCCAAACACCTCAAACTTCGATTCGTCTGCCCATAACACTTTTTTCCAATCTTCATCTGTCCAATGTCTGTGTTCTTTTGCCCATATTATTCTTTTCCTTTTATTAGCGAGTCTCAGATATGGCTTTTTCTTTGCCACTCTGCCCTGAAGGCAGGTATCCATGTAGACGTTGACACTGGCATTTTTGCGGGTACTATTTAATGAAGCTGCCAGTTGAGGACCTGTGAGGTGTCGGTTTCTCAAACTAGAGCCTCTAACATATTTGTCTTGTTGCTCAGTGGAGAAGCGCGGCCTCCAACTTCTCTTTCTACTCTGGTTACAGCCTGTTTGTGCTCTCCTCTGAAGGGAGTAGTACACACCGTTGTAGTAAATCTTCAGTTTCTTGGCAATTTCTCGCATGGAATATCCTTCATTTTTCAAGAACAAGAATAGACTGTCGAGTTTCACATGAAAGTTCTCTTTTTCTGGCCATTTTGAGAGTTTAATGGAACCAACAAATGTAATGCTCCAGATTCTCAACTAGCTCAAAGGAAGGTCAGTTTTATAGCTTCTCTAATCAGCAAAACTGTTTTCAGCTGTGCTAACATACTTGCACAAGGGTTTTCAAGGGATTTCCAAACATTCATTAGCCTTCTAACACATTTAGCAAACACAATGTACCATTAGAACACTGAAGTGGTGGTTGTTGGAAATAGGCCTCTGTACACCTATGTAGATATTGCATTAAAAAACAGACGTTTGAAGCTAGAATAGTCATTTACCACATTACCACAAATAGAGTGTATTTCTGCTTAATTTAATGTTAGCTTCATTTAAAAAAATTAGGGCTTTTCTTTCAAAAATAAGGAAATATCTAAGTGACTCTAAACGTATATATATACACACACTATAATTCGAAAGTAAAAAAGTAAATATATACGGTATATATATATATGTATATATATATATATATATATATATATATATATATTTACTTTTTTTTTGTTAATTTGGCATTATGGTTTGGTGGCTATCCAAATGTTTTAACCAATCATCATTTGCGACTTTTCGAAATGTCACAAAAATTTTATCCACTTTTTTTCCAACACCCTTGTGGAGTACAAAATCGCTCAAAAACTTTGTTTTTATGCAGTTAGAGGCTAAAGGTATGTGCACACAATGACATTTTCAGGTAAGTAGGCTTAGTAACCCGCCTATAAAAATGTATAAAAAAGCACTAAAAAGAATGAACATATAAAAATGACTTGCTCGTCATTTGTTCAGTCTTTTGAGCTTCTTTTAACCATTGTAGATTTCCAAGGGTTCTTTTCCACTTGCGCATAGCTACCATTGCGAGAGCATGGGAAGCAATATGCTAATGACCCTCTACTGCGAGCGTCAGCCGAGGGTCATGCGACTGTGATGTGATCTTGCGATCGGATCACAGCTGCGGAGAAGAGAGAGGGAGCACTTTCTCCCAATCTCCTCCCCAGCCTGTCTCAGCGTACATCGCACTGCAGTCGGATAACATGTGAGTGCAGTGCAAGGTTTCACACACTCCCATAGGGTTGTATGGGGGTGCGTGAGCTGAGACTCGCTGCCAAACACAGCATGCTGCGATTGCACCGAGAGCACGATTTGTGACAAGAAATAAAAGGCAAGAGTCCTCTATTTGCGCCTCGCTTTTGGAAACACATTTTAAGTTATTATCCAGATGGTATTTCACTCCCTATAGAATTCATCAATTCAATCACAATAGTTCTTCTTTGTGTTGGAGGAACTGTGGTAGTCCAGGCACTTTATTACATATTTTTTGGGACTGTCAGGTGCTGCAGAATTTTTGGAAAGAGGTCTCTAACTTGGTTAATGATGTCACCCATTCAAATCTAATATTAACTCCACAATTGGTCCTTCTTTCTCTGGACTCTGATTCTTTGGACCCAGTTTAGGCTACTTTCACACATCCGGCTTGAGCTCTGCGGCTCAATCCGTCTGTGCAAGCTATGCAACGGATGCGGTGAAAACACCGCATCCTTTGCATAAGTTTTTCCTTTGCGGCCAGTCCGGTTTTTGCCGCTTGCAGTCCGGTTTTTGCTACTGAGCATGCGCAGTGGCAAAAACCGCATGCGGCGGCCGGATGCGGTTATTGACGCATCACGCCGCATCCGTCCGCCATAGGCATGCATTGAAAAATGCGCCGCATCGGCCGAATGCGGTGCAATGCGGTTTTTTTTGCCGCACGAAAAAACGTGCCAGGCAACGTTCTGTCACGCTCCCCGGGTCCTCGGTTCCGCTCCCCGGGTCCTCACCCCCGCTCCCCGGCTCACCTGCCACGCTCCCCGCTCTCCAGCCTCCGGTGCCCGTCCTTCCCAGGCCCCCTGGTCTCCGATCCCGGCGCCCGACGGCTTCCCAGGCCCTGGCCGGCTCCCCTGCGTCCTCCTCTCAGCTTCCTTCCCTGGCTTCTGGCACCCGGGCGGCGCGCATGCGCATTAGGGCGCACGCGCGGTCACTGACCCTTTCTTAAAGGGCCAGCGTCCATTAACAGGAAATGAGGCTAAACAGGTACAGGGTATAAAGGGGGTTATTGTCCAAGGGGGCGGGGCCTGATCTTCGTGTTTCCTAAGCTAGGAGTCAGGTCTCCTGGTGTCTCTGTGCATATACTCACCTATCTCTCTTGTAGAGCCGTGCCTGCCTCGCCATCCAGTCCTGCCGTATCCTGAACCCCGAACGCTGTCCATCTGCCATCCTGACAGTCCGCACCATCTCGGATCCCTGCGGTGACCCGTCATCTCGCTCCAAAGGTTCCGGACCCCGCCTGACATCATCTCGGCTTCCGAACCTGAGCTGCGTCACCCGGACTACCACCCGTGACTCCGTGGTCCCAGGGACTTCTCCGCTATACTCGTGTGCACGGACTGTTCTGCTGTTTATAGTGTTCCAGCTACCGGACTCTCTACTACCATCTAGGAGTTCGGCCCAGTGGATCCACCTCCTGGGTCTGCCCGTCCACCTGGCCGTGACAGTAAGATCAGGCCATGGATCCCGCTGCAGCACTAGCAGCCGTACAGGAGGAACTCCAACGCCAGCGTGAAGTCCAGACCCGCATGCTGCAATTCATGTCTTCTGTGGACGCCCGCCTGAACACGCTACAAACGGCAGTTACGACTTCAACTTCCCGGGCTTCCACTAGTCAATCCACGGATCCAGCTCCTGTGGCGACTTCTTCAGATACCACCAGACTTCGGTTGGCTTCATCACCCCGGTACGCCGGAGACCCCAAGACCTGCAGGGGATTCTTAAACCAATGCTCCCTCCATTTCACGCAGCTGCCGCATTTGTTTGCCTCCGACCAAGCCAAGGTCGCCTTCATCATGTCCCATCTAGAGGGTGAGGCACTGGCGTGGATGAACCCCTTGTGGGAGAAGGGGGATCCCGTGACCACGAACATCCAGGACTTCCTGCAGGCATTCCGTGGTACTTTTGATGAGCCCGGACGCGCCTCCGTGTCTGCTTCGTCTCTTCTCCGGTTACGTCAGGGGACTCTGACGGTGGGTCAATACGCGATCCGGTTTCGCACCCTGGCCTCAGAACTCGGGTGGAACAACGAGGCTCTAACCGCCGCCTTCTGGGAAGGACTCTCAGGGCGAATTAAAGACGAGCTGGCGGGTCGTGACGTACCGACCACCCTGGATGCCCTGATTGCCCTAGCGACTCGAGTGGACATTCGCTTTCAGGAGCGATCCAAGGAAGTGTCCCGTGAGAGACGTCCAGTACGGCATTCCTCTCCTCCGCAGAAACCCTCCGTACTTCAGTCATCGACAGCTGGGGCTCCCGTCCACGAGCCCATGCAGATCGACCGAGTGCGTCAGTCTGAACAACGTCGAGCAGAGCGGCTCGCCAAGGGTCTCTGCTTTTACTGCGGTGAGGGCACACACCTGCTACGCTCCTGTCCAGAGAGGCCGGGAAACTCCAAAGCCTAGGGTTGGTAGGAGAGGCCACCCTAGGTGCTGGGACTCTCTCTGACCCGGTTACATGGACAGTGCAAGTGACAACGGGAGAGACGCGGTTCACGGCTGATGCCTACCTCGATTCCGGGGCAGCAGGCAATTTCATCCAGCAGGCCACGGTGGACAAGTACCGGGTGTCTGTTATTCCACTCGACAAGCCCCTAGTGATTGCCTCGGTGGATGGGAGACCCCTCTCTGACACCATCTCCTGGATCACCAGGCCGGTCGAACTGCGTATCGGTGCCCTTCACACCGAGAACATCGCTTTCTACGTTCTCCCACACATGTCCCACCAGATCCTGCTGGGACTGCCATGGTTGCGGACACACGAACCATCAGTTAGCTGGGGCACTGGCGAAATCACCCGATGGGGCTCTTCGTGTCATGAGAGGTGCCTAAAGTCCATACAACCCATCCGACGACCTCCGGTTCCAGAGAACCTACCGGGGCTGCCCTCGGCCTATTGGTCCTTTGCAGATGTCTTTGATAAAAAGGAATCCGAGGTACTGCCGCCACATCGTCCATACGATTGTGCCATCGACCTGCTCCCAGGAACAACACCACCACGAGGACGCATATATCCTTTATCTCCAGCCGAAACAAGGGCCATGTCTGCTTACATCTCAGAGAGCCTGGCAAGGGGGTTCATTCGGAGATCCTCCTCTCCTGCTGGAGCAGGTTTCTTCTTTGTCAAGAAGAAAGAGGGCGACTTACGCCCATGCATAGACTACCGGGGTCTGAATCAAATCACCGTAAAAAACAAGTACCCTCTGCCGCTCATTCCCGAATTGTTTGACCGGCTTAGAGGAGCTCGTGTGTTCACCAAGCTGGATCTTCGGGGTGCTTACAATCTGGTACGCATCCGCTCTGGTGACGAATGGAAAACCGCGTTCAATACGCGCGATGGACATTATGAATACTGCGTGATGCCCTTCGGCCTGTATAACGCTCCTGCCGTCTTTCAAGAACTGGTGAACTACGTGTTCCGGGACCTTCTCTACATCTGTGTGGTAGTGTATCTAGATGACATCCTTGTCTTCTCTCCGGACCTCCAAACCCACAGAGAAAACGTACAGCTGGTTCTACAAAGACTGAGAGAGAATCGTCTGTACGCAAAGTATGAGAAGTGTGTCTTTGAGCAGTCTTCTCTCCCTTTTCTGGGGTACATCATCTCTGATACTGGACTGCAGATGGATCCCAAGAAGGTCTCCGCCATTCTCAACTGGCCTCCTCCTTCTGGACTGAAGGCAATCCAACGCTTCCTGGGATTCGCCAACTACTACCGCCAGTTTATCCCTCACTTCTCTGCCTTGACTGCTCCTCTCTCCGCTTTGACTAAGAAGGAGGCTAATCCAAAGGACTGGTCACCTGCGGCTGACGCCGCGTTTGGCTCTCTGAAGCGGGCTTTTGCTTCCTCTCCTGTACTCCACCGTCCGGAGTTAAACCGCCAGTTCACCTTGGAGGTGGATGCCTCCTCCTCAGGAGCCGGAGCAGTGCTCATGCAAAAGTCCTCCTCCGGGAAGATGGTGACTTGCGGATTCTTCTCCAAGGGCTTCTCAGCGCCTGAACGCAACTACACCATCGGTGACCGAGAGCTCTTGGCAGTCAAACTGGCTTTGGAGGAATGGCGCTACCTCCTGGAAGGTGCAGTGTACCCCGTGATTATTTACACGGACCACAAGAACTTGGAATACCTACGGTCCGCTCAGCGTCTGAACCCACGGCAAGCCAGGTGGTCCCTATTCTTTGCCAGGTTTGATTTCCAGCTTCACTTCCGACCCGCGGACAAGAATGTACGCGCTGATGCCTTGTCCAGGTCTTTCATGCCCATGGAGCAGGAGGAAGAGACTACCCAACCCATCATTTGTCCTAGTAAAATCATTCCGGTGGCCCCTGTCACCCTGGCCCAGATACCGCCCGGGAAGACCTATGTCTCCGAGGTAGACAGGGAAAAAGTGTTACACTGGGGTCATGCCTCGAAAACAGCCGGTCATGCTGGTCAGAAAAAGACATGGGGTGCGATTGTACGTCATTATTGGTGGCCATCCCTTCGCACGGACGTCGCTGCTTTTGTATCCGCCTGTTCCTCTTGTGCCAGGAACAAGACGCCCAAACACCTCCCATATGGCCGTCTTCTGCCTCTGCCGATACCCTTAGTTCCGTGGCAACACATAGCAATGGACTTTATTACGGACTTGCCATTGTCCTCCGGACACACAGTCATATGGGTCGTGGTGGACCGGTTCTCTAAAATGGCCCATTTCGTCCCTATGGCTGGACTGCCCTCTGCTCAGGAACTCGCGGACGCCTATATACAACACATCTTCCGCTTGCATGGCTTTCCATTACACATCGTATCCGACAGAGGAACTCAGTTCACCTCCCGCTTCTGGAGGGCTCTCTGTAAACATCTGGGAGTGACTCTGGACTTTTCATCTGCATACCATCCTCAGTCTAATGGCCAGGTAGAGAGGGTCAATCAAATCTTGACCTCTTTCTTACGTCACTATGTTAACGCCCATCACGACGACTGGTCCGCTCTTCTTCCTTGGGCTGAATTCTCCCACAACCACCACATCAGTGAGTCGTCCTCCAGCTCTCCCTTCCATGTCGTTTACGGACTTCAGCCTTCCATCCCATTGCCTGTATCCCCTTCTTCGGATGTCCCTGCTGCAGATACAGTAGCCCGTGACTTTGCAACCATTTGGGACTCTGTCAAAGCGTCCCTTGGGCGTGCTTCCCTGCGGATGAAAAGACACGCAGACAAGAAACGTCTGGACCCTCCGTGTTTCTCTCCTGGAGATCTCGTCTGGCTTGCTTCCCAGTACGTCCGCCTGAAGATACCATCATACAAGCTGGGTCCTCGCTACATTGGGCCGTTTAAAGTCCTCAACAGGATCAATGAGGTCTCCTACAAGCTACAGCTCCCGGCCACGATGAGGATACCCAACTCATTCCACGTCTCCCTGCTCAAGCCGGTTGTCCTTGGTCCCTTCTCCGCTGCTGCCAGTCCGGCTCCTCCACCTATTGCCGATGACGACATCTATGCGGTAAGGGATATCGTGGCCATGAAGACCGTACGAGGTCGACAGTTCTTCCTGGTGGACTGGGAAGGGTATGGTCCTGAGGATAGGTCCTGGGAGCCCAGGGAGAACGTGGGCACTCCTCTGATCCGTGCCTTCATGTCCCGGTTGCGGGGAGGGGGGCGTGGGGGGGGGGGTACTGTCACGCTCCCCGGGTCCTCGGTTCCGCTCCCCGGGTCCTCACCCCCGCTCCCCGGCTCACCTGCCACGCTCCCCGCTCTCCAGCCTCCGGTGCCCGTCCTTCCCAGGCCCCCTGGTCTCCGATCCCGGCGCCCGACGGCTTCCCAGGCCCTGGCCGGCTCCTCTGCGTCCTCCTCTCAGCTTCCTTCCCTGGCTTCTGGCACCCGGGCGGCGCGCATGCGCATTAGGGCGCGCGCGCGGTCACTGACCCTTTCTTAAAGGGCCAGCGTCCATTAACAGGAAATGAGGCTAAACAGGTACAGGGTATAAAGGGGGTTATTGTCCAAGGGGGCGGGGCCTGATCTTCGTGTTTCCTAAGCTAGGAGTCAGGTCTCCTGGTGTCTCTGTGCATATACTCACCTATCTCTCTTGTAGAGCCGTGCCTGCCTCGCCATCCAGTCCTGCCGTATCCTGAACCCCGAACGCTGTCCATCTGCCATCCTGACAGTCCGCACCATCTCGGATCCCTGCGGTGACCCGTCATCTCGCTCCAAAGGTTCCGGACCCCGCCTGACATCATCTCGGCTTCCGAACCTGAGCTGCGTCACCCGGACTACCACCCGTGACTCCGTGGTCCCAGGGACTTCTCCGCTATACTCGTGTGCACGGACTGTTCTGCTGTTTATAGTGTTCCAGCTACCGGACTCTCTACTACCATCTAGGAGTTCGGCCCAGTGGATCCACCTCCTGGGTCTGCCCGTCCACCTGGCCGTGACACGTTCCATCCGGCCGCCGCATCGGCTAAATCTGCCGCATGCGGCAAAAAACGGACGGAACGCAAGGCCATGCGGCACAATGCGGCACTAATTAAAGTCTATGCAGGAAAATCGCAACCGGCAGCAAAAAAAAAACGGTTGCGATTTTCCTGCAAAGTGCCGGATTGTGCCGCATAGCAAAAACCGGAGGTGTGAAAGCAGCCTTATAGGCACTTGGTTATCCATATTTTCCTAACCGCTAAATCTTTGATAGCGGCCTCATGGAGGAATCCCCTTCCCCCAACCCTTACCATTTTAACTAACTCATTAAACTTACATAATAAATTTGAAGAAAGATATGCTACTTTCAATAACTCGTTTTCTAGATACCACAAATAATGGCATCTTTGGAACAGCTACCAGCAAGGTCTATCGTAATTTCTTACCAGTTTGTTTTTCATGTATTTTGGTCAGCTTGCTCCCCATGCCTGAAAGAAATCTCCTCCATTGATTGCTTCAAACTTTTGGTCTTTATTTGCCAAAGTGGTTTCAGAAATTTGGTACATAGTTGTGTTCTTTTTTGTGTGTAATTGTATTCTTTATAAATAGCTATGATATTTTCCTTTCTTTTTAAGGATTCATGATATATGGTTCTCCTACTCCCTTGTTCCACCCCATTCCCCTTCACCCCCCTTTTTTTTTTTTTTAGCCGGTTTCCCTATTAAACTTTTGCAATCCTTCAAATCCTAACTTCCCCTTTTCTTCCTCCTTAACTATCCATCAACAATTGTTTATTACTTGTAAGAAATCATTTGACTTATTACAAATTAATATGATGTTTTTACATGACCTTTCCCATATATGTTATATAATCCCTAATAAAAAATATTTTAAAACTAAAAGGCAAGAGGACACTACCCCACAGTTTTGTACTGGTGCGAGTGCGATCTGATGTTTTATCGGATCGCACTGGCACACAGAATTCGCAAGTGGAAAAGAGCCCAAAAAAGAGTAACTGGACTATTTTTCAGATGACCCTGCTTGGAAGACTCTTATTTTATATATACCAAAAAAATCCGCAAAAAAATGATCAAAAAGATGCTTATGGAAAAACAACACTGGCATTTTGGTAAAGCATCTTCCGCTTAAGGGTATGTGCGCACGTTGCTTTTTACCTGCTTTTTACTTGCTTTTTTGCTGCTTTTTCTTCTGCGCTGTTTAATGCCAAAATGGATGTGTTCTTCTATTCAAGCAAAGTCTATGGGAATTTGGGTTTCTTGTTCACACTATGTTGTTCAAAATGCTGCCTTTTTGTGGCAGAACTTTGGTCAAAAACTCAGCTTTTCAAAGAAGCAACATGGCAATTGTTTTTGCCATTTGGGTTTTGCACTGCAAAGCTGAGTTTTTGACCAAAGTTCTGCCACAAAAAGGCAGCATTTTGAACAACATAGTGTGAACAAGAAACCCAAATTCCCATAGACTTTGCTTGAATAGAAGAACACATCCATTTTGGCATTAAACAGCGCAGAAGAAAAAGCAGCAAAAAAGCAGGTAAAAAGCAGGTAAAAAGCAACGTGCGCACATACCCTTAGAAACTGAACGGGTTTGTCTTATTTTAAAAGACATCACGTGCACATAGCCTGAAAAACAACAGTTTTAACTAATTCGTGACGCGGCCAATTTTAGTTTTTGCTTTCCCATTTTTTCCTCCACTACTTCCTATAGCCAAGATGTTTTTTTAAATTCTGTCCACAAACAAATGAGGGCTTGTTTTTTTCACTTTTGAATGACACCATTCACTTTATTACATAGTGTACTGCAAAGCGGGGAAAAAAATCCAAATGAGGAGAAATTGTGAAAAACAAAAAATGTTGACATGTTTTTTCTGGAATTATTTTTACGTTGTACATTTTGTGGTAAAAATGACCTCACAATATGATTCTCCTCATCAATACGATTATGGTGATGCCGAACATGTCCAGTTTTTTTAAAGGTGAAAAAAAACATGTTTGCAAGAAAATTTTTTTTTTGAGGGGGGAAGGGGTTGGGGTTATGTTGTCATTTTCCAAGACTCGTAACGTTTTCCTTTTTCAGTTGATGGAGCCATGTGATGGCTTCTTTTTTTTTGCGGGGGTGAGACATTGTTTTTATTGATACCATTTTTTGATAGATACAACGTTTTTATCGCCTGGTAAACAATTTTTTGTGGTACTGTAGTAACCACAAAACACACAATTTTGGCATTTTTAATTTTTTTTGCTTACCGATTGTGTTAATTATTTTTATATTTTGATAGAACAGACTTTTCTGAGCATGCCAATACCACATATGTGTATTTTTTATGTTATCTTTATATTTAAAGGGGGAAAAGGGGGGTGATTTGAACTTTTAGGTTTTTTATTTTTTTTCAAAACATTTTTTTAACTTTTTACTGTTCTTAGTAGTTTATGTAGGTGACTTGAACTTGCGATCATCTGATTGCTTGTGCTATATACAGCAATGCCACAGTTTTTCTGCATGTAGTGAAAATCACAGTCTCCTTTGAAGGCCGGACACAGGCAGGTTACAAAGGAGCGCTGCTATGACAAACACAGAGTTCTTCAGGAACCCCTGCTATCATAGCAACTCATCAATGACCCGCAATCACGTTACAGGCAGTTATAATGGCGCGCCCCCTTGCTGGCACATGTTAAATGCCGCTGTCAGAGTTTGATAGCGGGATTTAACAGGTTAACAATTGCGGGCAGAGCTGCAGTCCACCTGCGATTGTTAGCGGAAGGTCCTGGCTGTAATACACAGCCACTACCGGCTGAGTACGGGGAGCCCGCTCCATACACCCGCTTCCGACTTGCAGCATTCATGCATGGTGGATGTTGTGAAGGGATTACAGCTTATTGAAAGTGACTTTTTACTCTATAAAGGCACAAAGATCTTAAAAAATAAGCACAGATGAATTTGCAAAAGGTCTTCAAAGGTTGTGTATCCATTTTGGCCCAAAATTCACAATTGCAAAAGGAAATATAAAAAATGTCAAAAAAACACAGATGATGTCCTTAGCCTTTTCTTTATACCATTTTAATGGCTACTAATCCTTGCTATATGAAGTTCCTGCAATTCTGCTTGCCCCAGAAAAAACTAGCTGGTGAAACTCAGGGTCTATCACAAACTGGTGTGAAATATTCTATCTGTTTTTAATCTATTTATTATTGTGAGTGCAATGAAACCCAATTTCAAGCCAATTGCCCCACACTGTGGCTCTATTTCTTGTTGTTTTTTAACGGGGAACTGGCGGCGATCACTTGTGGAACTACTGGTCTTAGCAATACTGATAGCTGCAAAATTGGTCTTAGTAGTACTGATAGTAGCATCATTGTTCTCTGCAGTACTGATAGAAGCATCATTGTTCTTAGCAGTACTGATAGCAGAATCATTGTTCTTAGCAATACTAATAGCAGCAAAATTGTTCTTAGCAGTACTGATAGCAGCATCATTGTTCTTAGCAAAACTGATAGCAGCATCATTGTTCTTAGCAGTACTGATAGCAACATCATTGTTCTTAGCAAAACTGATAGCAGCATCATTGTTCTTAGCAGTACTGATAGCAACATCATTGTTCTTAGCAATACTGATAGCAGCATCATTGTTCTTAGCAGTACTGATAGCAACATCATTGTTCTCTGCAGTACTGATAGCAGCATCATTGTTCTCTCCAGTACTGATAGAAGCATCATTATTCTTAGCAGTACTGATAGCAGCATCATTGTTCTTAGCAATACTGATAGCAATATCATTGTTATTAGCAATACTGATAGCATCATTGGTCTTAGCAGCATCATTGGATGAAACACCTGGCTATTGGAAGTAAGATAGAGAAGGAGGATTCCGGATTATGGAACCTTAGCTCTAAAGATCATACGGCAGGTGCGGTAAAGTTGTATTTTATCCCGTGTAATCAGTTTTGTGTAAAATCTCTCCTTCATAACATGAAAAAGGCCACTTTAAAAACCTATTGACATCGATCACATCACTTAGGCACGGTGAATTTAGACTTACGAAATGAGTTAAAATTTAGCTAAAACCAAAGCACATCAATTAAGACGATACGAGAACAACAGGAAAACTCCCCATGTTCTCCGAAGGACAAAGAAGAGCTGAAATGAATGTGTTGTCAGAGCAAAGCGCTGACTTATTTTTTACCATTCCTCTCGGCAGAAAGGTAATATAAATAAAGATAAGTCTGCCTGGTTTCAGGGAAATGTGCGGTTAGTTTACAGCATGGTGCATTGCCGTTCTGCTATAATAATACCTCAAGTTAATGATCCAATTATTTAAAAGAAGTTCCCCCCCAAAAAATAGGACATGTGCTTCTTATTGCCTTGAGGAACAAATCCAGCTGCATTTTGCCTTTTCCAGAAAAGATACATTTCGCATGGTTTTTTTTTTGGAAAAGCCATAGCCCGTGATCCCATGACTCCGGTCGGAAGAATGTGATCAACGAAACAGTATTGGATCCATAAATTTAGGGTTTTGACAGCGAGACACATGATTGTAACTATGATTTTAATAACTCAAGTTCATCTCTCTTGAAATATCTTCATATGTTCTCACTTTCCCTCGCCCTCCCTTCCTCCAGACTTACCATCATTTCTGGATACAGAAGTGATTAACAGGCGCGGGGCCTTGGCCGGTTCAGGCCAGCTGTGCCATAGAAATTGTCAGCAATGACCAGGAGCACTCAGAGAAACAATTGAATTTTCTAGCACATTGCCATCATGGTTGATATATTCTTTCAAGGTCATTACCCAAGGCTGCGAAGGTCACATGATTAACGAGTGACAGACCCAATGAGACCTCATGTGCGTAAGGGTCCTTCTTTTAATTAGAGAGGGATTGTGGAAAAAATAAAGTGAGGGTCGCAAACGTAAAAGTGGGGGCCCTGCTTCCCGAATAGTAAATATGCGGAGGAAGACGTCTAAAGAAGGGCTACCGGAACAAATTTGGTGTTGCCCGTACTTACGAGCCCATGCAGATGGAAATTTGATTGGCCGTCACTGTATTATTTTATTATTATGCAGGATACGTATAGATACATCTATAAAGCAAATTATATACAGTATATATATATATATATATATACTGTATATAATTTGCTTTATAGATGTATCTATATGTATCCTGCATAATAAAATAATACACTGACGGTCAATCAAATTTCCATTTGCATGGGCTCGTAAGTACGGGCAACACCAAATTTGTTCCGGTAGCCCTTCTTTAGACGTCTTCCTCCGCATATTTACTATTATAAATATATATATGATTGGTAATGACCCAGCTGTTGCAATTGAATATTCGGAATCTGTTACTAGTTCTCCGCAGAGACGACCAACTCATCGACCAAGGGGAGCGCTTATTGAATTTGCCCTGAGAATATGCACATTTATGGACTGTGCAGTGAAGTGAGATATGTTAGAGACGCGTTAAGGTGGACAAACCTAAGGGACTGAAATCCAGTAATTCTAATGCCAATACTGATCCATCTTGACAATGTCGTGTTTCTTTAGCATCAATATTAGCACCGGGAGTATAGAGGGAAAAAAAGCAATTCGCTGTCACCTGGGATAAGACTTATTCACTAGTGAAGGGGTCACAATTATATACTTAAAGATATGCAAAAAATTATATATATATATATATATATATATATATATATATATGAATAATTTACTAAATATACAAATGCAAAAAAAATAGAATACACAGCGGAATTGATGGAAAAATTGGAATGTTTGATAAAAGGATAACACAGTGTATAATGCATGGTCTCTGGGGGTCCTCAGAAGCATCTCGCTCAATCCCCAGTGACCGGAGCACAATGGATTGCCCAGTCTCTGGTGCCCAATTAAGCCAACAACTATTTTATGTTTTTTTATATATTTCGGATTTTCATGATTTGGATACATCAAAGAGTATCTAAGGCGTTTGCAACAATGCCATCTTTTTAAGGGTGCATGTCGTATTTTTACATATCCTGACAATGTTCTGGGGCACAAAACAACTTCAGATTCCTTTTCATGAAGCCAATCCATGAGATATGTGTATATATATATATATATATATATATATATACTCCAAAAAACATACTGATAGGGAATTTAGATTGTGAGCCCCAATGGGGACAGTGTTGCCAATGTATGTAAAGCGCTGTGGAATTAATAGCGCTATATAAGTGAATAAATATTATATTATATATATATATATATATATATATATACATATATATATATATATATATATATATTGTGAGGTAGCGTCGTCGGCTGCGCTGCAGAAGACACGGGATCCAGGCACCAAGGTTCACAGCACACGGTTTATTCCAAAGAAAAAGTCCACAATATTACATATGTGCCTTTCCGGCAGAGAACTCAGGGAGATGTGATCACCCTCACACCCGGCACACCTGCCCTTGTTCCTGAATCTATTTATCCCTCCCTTCAGCCTGTAGGGAAAACAGCATTAACCCTATAGTGGATTATCATGGAGTGAGCACAACCGGGGCGAGACATACCGGCCGTCATAGATAACCCCGGTCACAGTCTCACATCCCCCCCCCCTCAGTTCAAGCGTGCGGGGTTGAACTCCTGCCATCAAACATGGGCCGCGGGACAAGGCATCGGCGTTGCCCTGCAACCTACCGGCCCGGTGTTCAACCGTAAACCGGAAGTTCTGCAGAGAAAGGAACCACCGGGTAACCCGGGCATTCCGTTCCTTGGCGGACCTCATCCAGACCAGTGGAGAGTGATCCGTCACCAAGCGAAACTGCCGTCCCAGCAGGTAATAGCGTAGGGACTCCAAGGCCCACTTGATCGCCAGACACTCCTTCTCCACTACGCTATAATTCCGCTCGGGAGGGGTGAGCTTCCTACTTAAGAAGGTGACGGGGTGTTCCACCCCCTGAACCACCTGAGACAGCACTGCCCCCAGGCCGACCTCCGAGGCGTCAGTCTGTACTATGAACTCTTTCCGGAAATCAGGGTTTACAAGAACGGGCTGTCCGCACAGGACCTCCTTCAGGGCCCGGAAGGAGTCCTCGGCCTGCGGAGTCCAGCGCACCATGACGGACTTCTTGCCTTTGAGAAGGTCCGTCAAGGGGGCTGATAGTCCCGCAAAATCTTTTACAAACCTCCTGTAGTACCCCACGATACCCAGGAAGGCCCTAACCTGCTTCGTGGTCAGGGGTCTAGGCCACTTCTGGATCGCCTCCACTTTGTTAATTTGGGGCTTAATCACTCCTTGGCCTATTACGTAGCCCAAGTAGCGGGCTTCCGTGAGTCCCAACGCACATTTCTTGGGATTGGCTGTCAATCCGGCTGTTCGAAGCGCGTCCACCACCGCTTGTACCTGTTCCAAGTGGGTCTGCCAATCGGAGCTGTAAATAATGATGTCATCAAGGTACGCTGAAGCATACGCCTGGTGGGGTTCCAGCACTAAGTCCATCAACCTCTGGAACGTGGCTGGAGCGCCATGTAACCCAAAAGGCAAGACAACATAGTGGAAGAGACCCTCCGGTGTAACAAAAGCGGTTTTCTCCTTGGCGGACTCCGTTAGTGGCACCTGCCAGTACCCCTTGGTCAGGTCGAGCGTGGTAAAGTATCGCGCCTGTCCCAGCCTATCAATCAGCTCATCCACCCGGGGCATGGGGTAGAGATCAAACTTGGATATTTCGTTCAATCTCCTAAAGTCATTGCAGAACCTTAAGGAGCCATCGGGTTTTGGTATTAGGACAATCGGACTAGCCCATTCACTCCGGGATTTTTCGATGACCCCCAGGCGTAACATTGACTTTACTTCCTCTGATATGGCTTGTCGTCGAGCCTCCGGTACCCGGTATGACTTCAGGCGTACCTTCAGGTGGGGCTCGGTGACAATATCATGTCGTATCAGACTGGTCCTACCGGGCAGCTCGGAGAAGACATCGGGGTTCTGCTGAACCAACCGTCTGGCCTCTCGCCTCTGTGTCTTGGTGAGGGCTTCTCCAATCCTTACTTCCGGTTCGTCCCCTCCGGAGGTCGCTGGAGCCGGATGTGAACGACCCGAAGAGGAGGGAGGTGGGGAAAAAACAGCCATCAGGTTTTCCCGTTCCTGCCAAGGTTTTAATAGGTTGACATGGTATATTTGTTCAGGTTTCCGCCTACCGGGCTGCAATACTTTGTAGTTAACCACCCCGACTCTTTCCTTTATCTCGTAGGGGCCTTGCCACTGAGCCAGGAATTTACTCTCCGCCGTGGGAATCAATACCAACACCCGATCCCCGGGATTAAAGGTCCGCACGGCGGCTTGTCTATTGTAGCGGCCGCTTTGCGCGGCCTGAGCCTCCTGTAAATGCTCCTTCACAATTGGCATGACCGCGCTTATGCGGTTCTGCATACCCAAAATGTGTTCAATCACACTTTTATGGGGGGTGGGCTCCTGCTCCCAGGTTTCTTTTGCCAGGTCCAACAATCCCCGGGGATGTCGCCCGTATAACAACTCAAAAGGCGAAAACCCCGTGGATGCCTGTGGCACCTCTCGTATGGCAAACATCAAATAGGGAAGCATCATATCCCAGTCTTTCCCGTCTTTGGAAATCACCCTTTTGAGCATAGTTTTCAGGGTTTTATTGAATCGTTCCACTAAACCATCCGTCTGAGGATGATACACAGACGTACGCAACTGCTTGATCTGGAGTAGCCGGCATAGCTCTTTGGTCACTTTAGACATGAATGGGGTCCCCTGATCCGTAAGGATCTCCTTGGGCAACCCCACCCGGCAGAACACAGCAAACAACTCCCGAGCTATAAGCTTGGCTGCAGTATGTCTGAGAGGTATCGCCTCTGGATACTGGGTGGCATAGTCAACGATCACTAGGATATGCTGGTGCCCTCGAGCAGACTTTACGAGGGGCCCCACCAGATCCATCCCTATCCGTTCAAAAGGGACTTCTATAATGGGTAACGGTACCAACGGACTGCGAAAGTGGGTCAGGGGTGCGGTAAGCTGACACTCCGGGCAGGTTTCGCAGAACCGTTTTACCTCCCCAAAGACCCCGGGCCAATAGAACCTTTGCAATATTCGCTCCTGCGTTTTCTTGACCCCTAGGTGACCACTCATCAGGTGTTTATGAGCCAAGTCGAGGACCCGCCGGCGATACGGCTGGGGCACCACCAACTGCTCTACCCCTACGCCCCGTATTTCATCTACCCGGTAGAGTAAATCCTGCTTAAGAGCGAAATGGGGGTATCTTACCTGGGCACCAGGCAGCTGTGCCACCCCGTCAACTACTGTCACCCGACTCCGGGCATGTATTAATGTAGGGTCCTGGAGTTGGGCTGTCCCAAACGTATCCGGGGACGCCTCCAACTCCGGGATGGGCTCGACCGTCTCAGCCTCTCCTGCCAATACCTCTAGGGGCGACCTATCAGGTTCACATCCTGTCCCTATCATGGGGACCCCTACGGCAGGCGTCCCGGATTCAGGATTGTAGGGCTCAGGTCCCGGACTGACCAATATCTGAGGGGACTTAGGAGGTCCCTTCCATAAAGTCCAAAAATAGGGCAGATCCCTTCCTAGGATCACATCATAGGGAAGAGTATTAATAAGTCCCACCTCATGTTGCACCTGACCGCAAGGTGCTGTGATGGTGACTATCCCCGTGGGATAGTCTCGGCGGTCCCCATGTATGCAAACCACCCCCACGGTACGTCCGGTGGCCTTTACTTTAGCCCTTAGGGTTGATCGCACAAGGGTCACTAAGCTTCCGGAATCCAACAAGCCTGTAACCGGACATCCATTCACCTGAATTTGGCACAAGTGGGGCTCAGTCTCTGGGTAGACCAGGTCAGCGGTACACACCACCTGAGCATACATTGAACCCCGCCGGGTAACCCCACAATCCATGGGCTCCGTGGTGAGTGGACACTGGGCTTCCATATGTCCCACCCGCTGGCACCGCCAACATCTAATAGGGAAGGACACCCCCTTGACGAGTTGTCGTTTAGGGTACATAGTTTTCCGGACCTCAGGGACGGAGGGTGCAGCTTCAGACGGGACGGTAGCGGACTCCCGCACCGGTGTCAGCGGTGGGTCCTTGGCCCTAGGCTTGGAGGGGCCGAACCGCCGGGCGGTACGCAAAGTCTCAGTGTCCCGTATCAAGTCCTGCGTAGCCACATGCCGCTCTACCAGGGACACTAATTGGTCCAGGGTACTCGGGTCACCCTGTCCGACCCACCGTTGAACTGTGACGGGTAAAGTGCGCACAAAACGATCCACTACTACCCTTTCCACCATTTGCGCCGGGCTCAGAGTGTCAGGCTGCAACCACTTTTTTACAAGATGTAACAAGTCATAGGCCTGGGAGCGTACGGGTTTGGCTTCCTCAAAGAACCACTGATTTACCCGCTGAGCCCGTACATAGGTATTCACCCCCAACCGAGCCAGTATTTCGGCTTTCAGGGTCACATAGTCAATGGCGTCCTCGGTACAGAGGTCCAGGTATGCTTTTTGGGGTTCCCCCGTCAGATAAGGTGACAATACCTCAGCCCACTGCGGGGTCGGCAGCTTTTCCCGCTCGGCCACCCGTTCAAACACCGCCAGGAACGCTTCCACATCATCACCCGGGGTCATCTTTTGCAACGCTTGTCTCACCGCTTTCCGGACGCTGCCGTCGTCACCCGGTCCCGGGGTTGTTGCTGCCGGTCCGGCACGGATCGACTTGGCCAGGAGAACCATCTGTTCTTGGTGCCTTTTTTCCTGCAATTGCAAGGCTTGCTGCTGACGTGCATTGGCCTGCTCCATCTGTTCTTGGTGCACTTGCAAGGATTGCTGCTGACGTGCATTGGCCTGATCCATCTGTTCTTGGAATTTTTTTTCCTGCATTTGCAAGGATTGGAGCAGGTGTGCATTGGTCTGTTGCTGCTGTGCATTAACCTGAGCCAAATGCTTTAGTATGTCCTCCATGGCGTCGCCGGGTTTGGGCTGTAGTATAGCCGCTCGAATCCAGGACATGCGCAGCTGGGTCACCAGGAATGGATGCTACACCTCACCGGCTGTCATGCCCGCATTCTCCACCATATGTGAGGTAGCGTCGTCGGCTGCGCTGCAGAAGACACGGGATCCAGGCACCAAGGTTCACAGCACACGGTTTATTCCAAAGAAAAAGTCCACAATATTACATATGTGCCTTTCCGGCAGAGAACTCAGGGAGATGTGATCACCCTCACACCCGGCACACCTGCCCTTGTTCCTGAATCTATTTATCCCTCCCTTCAGCCTGTAGGGAAAACAGCATTAACCCTATAGTGGATTATCATGGAGTGAGCACAACCGGGGCGAGACATACCGGCCGTCATAGATAACCCCGGTCACAGTCTCACAATATATATATATATATATAATTCTTGCAGCATATGTCTACTTGGTGGGGGCAAGAATGGAAGTGAATGAGCATACATGGCTGTTTGCATTTGCCATTCGCTCTAATGGAGCGGAATTGATCATGCATTCCTATGTTATCGGGATCCGTGGGGGTGCCAGTGGTTGGACATCCAAATCAATATGCTGTAAGTGTCTCTAGTGGAAACCACCCCCCCAATCAAGAACAAATCTAATGAATTGCAAAAAATTGTGCAATATAATAGTTAGTGGTGGTATAGTAAGGGCAGACCGATGACTGAATGGGCTTAATAAGTGACATACACTTTTGTACACCCCATTTCTAAGCAAAAAGTTGTCACTTCACCAACCCTAATCCTTCAACCCAGCAGCATTCACATCTGTATGACTAAATTCCCTGCCTAAGCAGCCCTGTATAATGTTATTTATTTAAAGAGGACCAATCACCAGGATTTTCCTATATAACCTAAAGCCAGTGCTATACTGGCACTATCAGGCTGATTCTATACATACCTTTAGTTGTCAGCTAGGATGTATAGGTTTTGAAACACAAGCAAGTAAAATTTGTAAAATGAGCAGCTGTTTAAGTGTCAGCAGCTGCCAATCAGCTGACAGCTGGGGTGGGTATTCATAGTGATTCCCGCCCTTTGACCTGTCCGGCCTCCCCCTGTTATTTATGCTAATTCTATTATAGAATCATTTTCCTAAGTGACTAGAAGGACCTGTGCTGATGTCATACCCATGTGACCAGAAGGGGCGGGGCCTCAGTCAACAGGAAAATAATGTTGCTACCTGGCATCAGCTATGTTGGCTGAGGCCCCGCCCATTTCCGGCTTCAGAGAGGCGCATTGCACATGATCGGAAGTGCAGAAGCTGTTTTTGCTATCCTACGCCGTGTGCCTCTCAGACACAGGGAAGCATACACCAGGCTACAGAAATGCAGTGATGCTGCCAAAATGAGCTGCGCGCATGCGCGACATTTCCAGGGGATGACAATGACGCCGGCTCATGGAAATCATGTTATCACGCCGACAGGGTTGAGATAACAGGGAAAGAGGGCTGACTAGTCTGGGGAACTTCTTCTACTTCTAGTCTGGGGAACTAACAGGCTATCGAGTAGTCAAGGCCCTAATTAGCATAGGAAAAGCGGAGCTTATAAATACTTTTTTTATTAAACATTGAGTTAAGTGAATAGCATTATACAGGGCTGGTAGGCAGGTAATTTAGTCATACAGATGTGAATGCTGTGGGGGTGGATGGCATAGATGACCTGACAGGTTCCCTTTAAGGCCCCCATACACATTAAACTGAACCCGTTGATATCAGTCAACAGTCTAATGTGTACAGAGACCCCGAACTCTCCCTGGACAGATGATGTCTAGGGAGATAAGGATCTGAGCTGTTAGAGTTCCATTACCAAGTTTTATGTTCTCCTCGAGATACTTGGCTACTAGCACTACTATAGAGAACACAGGAGTGTTCAGCCAAGAGTTTATGTTCATGGGGGAGTCAGAGAAGATAGCTGTCGGGGGAAAGTGGACCTCAAACACTGTAAAGTACCTAAAATAACAAACAGAACAGGTGCACTCCCTCGCCGGATCTAGCACTGACTCTCCGCCCTTTATCCGGTCTCAATGATTTGGCTGCAGTGATGACGTCACGTTGACCGTGACCATTACCGCTGCAGTTGACCACTGAGATCAACAGCTATACAACAAACTGCTGGTGTGCTCGACTAATGCGATTGCAAGAAGGGGATGATATAACAATGGTGTAAACTAGGGCCAAAGAGTTAAGGGGACCACATCTACCTGCAAAGCAACTGGACGGCAAAGGGCATCTATATTGTTCTTGCGCAACGTCCCTCTTCTGTCTGTGTCCGCTTTTGCTACACATTTATATGCAATCAATTAAAAATATAGCTATAGAGATAATTAGTCTAAAAAAAAAATCAGGAAAACTTGTATCGAGCTTAATAAAGCTGAGCGAGTAGCACAAAGTGTGACCCTAAAAGAATACGTGAGCTAAGAACTCTCAGGGAATTCACAGGCAGCTGTGTATCCGATCTCCGAGCCACTTGATTCATGCCAGCTACTCCCAGCGCGTCCTTTTATGTTCCTAGTATTGCACAAATCTCTCCCTGGTGCCCACTCTCTGATGATAGATTTCTATCCTTCTCCAGCCTATTCTTTCCCCCAATACTTTTGTGATTATAAAGATCGCTGCCATTAGCAGAAACTCTCCACGAATATGAGGTACAGAAATCCTTCTACGTTTTATAGGGCCTTTATTTGAAGAAAACGGTTTCATCATCGACTAGAAGATATTTCTTTGCTGGTTGAAAAAAAAAATTCCAATTTAACATGAGGTAAAAATTTAGTTTAAGGCTATTTAGGCATAAAAACCGGCAATGATTCTTATTAAAGAGCAATTACATACACACTAATTGCATAATGGCCAGGGGCCAAAAAATGTGACAACTCGGCTGGGTGGCATTTTAATGTTATTTCTTCAGTTCCCCTAAATAGGAGTAAAATGGAAAAGGATCCCATAGAGAGGAGCAGGGGTATACAGAGAGGCGAGAGGCTCTATAGATAGACATGGGTTACAAATGGAGCCCTGTCTTGGTGCTGGTTAAGACAACCACAGCCCTAATATATTGAGACCGGAGGACTTGTGTTCCACCATCTCCTTTCCTTGATTATTGGGTTTCTATGCACACCCCATACTTGGTAGACCTGGTCTGGGCCCCATTTTTTCCAGGTGCCATTGTCTATCCTTAAAGGGGTTGTTCACTACTCTGCAATAGTGACCACATCCTTGTAAAACTGATAGGCTTTTTCTGAATACCTTAATCAGACAATTCTGCCTGTGAGTGGCGCTATTGTGGACCGCTCATCCCCATCAGATGACTCTCACGGGCTCAGTGACCTCTGGGATCCGGTGATGTCATGTCAACTTCCAGTTGACCTGATATCACCACTGTCACCCCCAGTCTTCCCGAGTGACTGGGTTGTGGGCGTAGTTTAATGCTCATCACAGCCCAGCGTTGCAGCATGTCGCGCATGCTCTCCTTCACTGCAGAGCGCCGCAAGCAGGAGCAATGCTGGGCTGTGATGAGCGGTGAAACTACGCCCACAGCCCAGTCACTCAAGAAGACTGGGGACGCCACGGTGATATCAGGTCAACTGGAAGTTGACGTGACATCACCAGATCCCAGAGGTCATAGAGCCCGAGGAGGGGGTCACCTAATGGGGATGAGCGGACCGCAATAGTGCCGCTCACAGGCAGCATTGGCTGAGCAAGGTATTTAGAAAACGCTTTCCCTATCAGTTTTCCAGATATGTGGTCACTATTGCAGAGTAGTGAACCACCTCTTTAAGGTACATACGGTACATCCTCATGAAGGATACACCAAGGCCTGAGATGTTTGAGTTCAGCACATAAGTTATGCCATTTGAGAAAAGTAGTCTAGACTATTATATAAAAAAGTATATATCTATTAATGTAAAGAAATAATGTGCATAGCAGCTGAAATGACTGGGTTGTCAGCTTCTAGATAAGGTCAAATGCTTCAACTGTCGTTAGTAAATTATATTGTACCTATGACCAGTGTGATGGAAAACTATTATAGATGAACTGTGCAGAATGTGGGGTGAGTTGGTTTCTGCAACAGATAGATAGATAGTAAATAAAAAAGCAAGCAACACTATTATCCTCTATCTACCCTGTTTCCCCAAAAATAAGACCTAGTAGGATTTGGGGGGCTTTTTTGAGTAGGTGTTCTGCATTTTATGACATTTTCAAGATGAAATAAACTTTGAGTATTATCCGTGTTGGTGTTGGATACTTACCGGTACCTTCTTTGTTCCTGTATCCCAAGGAAGCCAGCCACATGTATTCTTGCACCCATCATTGAGCCCGGATGAATATGACCTGCATCTGAATATCAACTGCACTCACGGTGAGCTGATCCCCCTTTTCTTTTAGTTTTGCTTTTCTGAGTATGCCAAAAATATAAGCCCTACTCCACAAATAAGCCTTAGTTGTGGTTCCATAAGGAAGTGTCCAAGCAGCTAAACAAGATAAAGAGTACAGCAGTACCAGTGTCAGACTGGCTACCGGAGGAACCTCCAGTAATACCAGTCCTGGCTCCAGTTACCTGCACTGAACTCTGGAGCTCTCACCTGAGCTCCAGAGTATAGCCTGGACTGAACTCAGAGTTTTCAGGACTGAACCGCGAGCGCCGACTGATTCCCCGGCGATTGCAGTTCAGTTCATGACAGCTGCGGAAAGGCCAGGCTGAACTCCGAAGCTCTCACCTGAGCTCCGGAGTTCAGTCCGGCCTGTCCGCAGCTGTGACATTCATCAAAGGACTATTCATCACAGAAAGCAGACATCCCCGAAGAAAGCAGACCCCCACCCCCCCCCCCCGAAAATAAATTGCACTTACCAGACCCCAAACTTTTACAGTTGGCAAGTGCCGATGATGGATGGGCCCTCACAGAGATAATACAAAATGTTGATGTTTCAGAATTTGATGACATGATTATATTTGAATAAATGCTGTTGTTTTCTCTTTTTTTTAGAATAAATATGGGTCATTGTTCATGGGAAACTATAAGACACCCCCTGAAAATAATTTGTAGAGTGTCTTTTGCCGCAAAAAATAATGAAAGACCTTGTCTTATTTTCGAGGTTATCTACCTACAAACAAAAGAATACAACACTGAATATATCAAACTTGGACTATATTATTGTTATAAAGAATAAACCTATAAATTGAAGAAATTTGGGGCACAAATTGTCCAATTCATGAGAGCCCACCAGCCACTTTAATTGGGCCCTAAACCTAATATATATTACACATGCTTCTACCGTGCTAAAAGCTACAAATTTAAAGGGCAGGTAGGATCCAACGCTATCTATCTATCTTTCTATCTATCTATCTATCTATCTCTTCTATTAATGATCTATCTATCTTCTAACTGCTTCTCTGTCTCTTTCTTTCTTCATTATCTGTCCATTATTCAATCACATAATATCAATCTTTTCTCATATGTGTCTATATATCTATATACAATATCTATCTTTCTATCTACTTTCTAATCCATCTCTTTTTAACATCTATATACAGTCATGGCAAAAAGTGTTGGCAACATGGAAATTTTTCTAGAAAATGAACTATTTCTCCCAAAAAATAATTGCAATTACACATGTTTTGTTACACACATGCTTATTTCCTTTGTGTGTATTGGAACAACACAAAAATAAAACAGAGAACAAAAGACAAACTAGACATAATTTCACACAAAAATGGGTTGGACAAAATTGTTGTCACCTTTCCAAAATTGTGGGTAAACAACTTTGTTACAAGCATATGATGCTCATTCAAACTCACATGTGACAAGTAACAGGTGTGGGCAATGTGAAAATCACACCTGAAACCAGATAAAAAGGGGAGAAGTTGACTTAATCTTTGCATTGTGTGGCTGTGTGTGCCACATTAAAGATAGAGAACAGAAAGAGAAGAGAACTGTCTTGAGAACCAATATTGTTGAAAAATATCAACAATCTCCAGGTCACAAGTCCATCTCCTGAGATCTTGATGTTCTATTGTTCACTGTGAGCAACATAATCATGAAGTTTACAACACATGGCACTGTAACTAATCTCCCTAGATGTGGATGACAGAGAAAATTTGATGATAGGTTGCAATACAGGATAGTCCGGATGGTGGATAAGTTGCCCCAATCAAGTTCCAAAGAAATTCAAGATGTCCTGCAGGCTCAAAGTGCATTAATGTCAATGCGAACTATATGAAATAAAATGCTATGGTAAGAGACCCTGGAGGACCCCATTGCCGACACAGACACAGAAAAAGGTAAAGTTTAGTTTGCCAAAATGTATGTGAGTAAGCCAAAATCCTCCTGGGAAAGCATCTTTTGGACAGATGTGCTTTTGGTAAAGCACATCATTCTACTGTTTACCGAAAATAGATTGAGGCCTATAAAGTAAAGAACACCATACCTACAGTCACATGTGGTGGTGGTTCAAAGATGTTTTGGGATTGTTTTGCTGCCTCTGGCACTCGGTGCCTTGTCTATGTGCAAGACATCATGAAATCTGAAGATTACCAAAGGATTTTGGGTCGCAATGCAATTCGCAGTGTCATAAAGCTGTGTGTGTATCCTAGGTCATGGCTCTTCCAGCAGGACAATGACCCTAAACATTCTTGAAGAAGCCCCCAGAAATGGATGGAAACAAAGCGCTGGAGAGTTCTGAAATGACAGCAATGAGTCCGGATCTAAATCCCATTGACATCTGTGGAGAGATATTAGAATTGCTGTTGGAAAAAGAGAAGACGCCTTCAAATATGAGAGGCCTGGAGACGTTTATAAAAGATGAGTCCAAAATTCCAGTTGAGAGGAGGAAGAAGCTTGTGGACAGTTATAGGAAGCTACTGATTGCAGTTATTTATTCCAAAGGGTGCAACCAAATATTAAGGTGAGGGTGCCAACATTTTTGTCTGGCCCATTTTGGGGGTTTTGTGTGAAAATATGTCCAATTTGCCTTTTTTTCCTCAGTTCTTTTTTTTGTGTTGTTCCGATACACACAAATGAAATAAACATGAGTATAACAAAATGTGTGTAAGTGCAAATATTTTCTAGGAGAAATACTTTATTTCTTGGAACTATTTGAAGGGTGCGAATACTTTCTGCCATGACTGTACAAATTTATCTATCTATCCATCTATCTATCTATATCCTATCCCTCTATCTATCTATCCATCTATCTATCTATTTATCCTCCTATCTATCTATCTATCCATCCATCCATCCATCCATCCATCTATCTATCTATCTATCTATCTATCTATCTATCTATCTATCTATCTATCTATCTATCTATCTATCCCTCTATCTATCCTCCCATCTATTCTCCTATCTATCTATCTATCTATCTATGCTCCTATCTATCTATCTAACTAAATATTCATCCAACTATCTATCTATCCTACTGTCTATCTATCTATCTATTTATCTATCAATTATCGTATCTATCTATCTATCTATCATCTTATCTATCTATCTTTCTATCTATCTATCTATCTATCCCTCTATCTATCCCTCTATCTATCTATCCCTCTATCTATCTATCTATCTATCTATTTTTCTTTCTATCTATCTATCTATCAATCATCTTATCTATCTATCTATCTATCTATCTATCTATCTATCTATCCATCCTCCTATCTATCTATCTATCTATCTATCCTCCTATCTATCTATCTATCTATCTATCCTCCTTTCTATCTATCTATCTATCCTTCTATCTATCTATCTATTTATCTATCTATCTATCTATCTATCCCTCTATCTATCTATCTATCTATCTATCCTCCTATCTATCTATCTATCTATCTATCTATCTATCCTCCTATCTATCTATCTATCTATCTATCTATCTATCCCTCTATCTATCTATCTATCTATCTATTTATCTATCTATCTATCTATCTATCTATCTATCTATCCCTCTATCTATCTATCTATCTATCTATCCCTCTATCCTCCTATCTATCTATCTATCTATCTATCTATCTATCTATCTATCATCCTATCTATCTATCTATCTCTCTCTATCTATCTATTTTTCTATCTACCTATCTATCTATCTATCTATCCCTCTATCTATCTATCTATCTATCTATCTATCTATCTATCATCCTATCTATATAACTATATATCCATTTAATAAACATTTTTTAGAGATATTTAGCATATGAAAAATGGCCTTTTTACATACCTGCCCAGTAGCCACCTCACGGCAATCTCATTATACTGGGTCTTATAGTCAGTAAATTAGTTAATCCTTTTGTAATATTTTTTTGCACATCTCTGCAAAACATTTTGTAAATATGTAATAATAATGCTAACGATGTCCACTATCACCCTTTACAGGGTTGAGATTAAAGACACATCCATATAAACATATTCCCAGCAAGTGGTCATTTTGTATAAATGTGTCTTTATAATCTCGGCTTCATTTATTGTTCTAATTGTCAATGTTGTCAGAATTTCAGAATTGTGAATTTACCTTCTTTTTGTTCATTTTCCCTCAAAATTTAGAGGCCAGTAATTAATTTTCTTAAATAATCTTAAATAAATCATTCTTTCATTTTAAAGCCCTATCCGCTCCTAACCATCTCATTAACTATTAACAGGAAAAACATTAATTTCAAATTGTTTTCCCACTGGGGGGATTGGCCGGCCCGTCATCTTTTCCGCACATTGTTGAATTTGCGATTAGTTGAACATCTAATGGGGAGCTAGCCGTGGCCTCACACGCCGGCTAAAATTAACAATAGCCTGTTCTGTCTAATGGAGAGCTTTAAAAACCTAAATTATGTCAGTCTCCGCACAGCACTCTCCTTCTCTATTATCTCCCTCCAGGTCAGCATTCTGCCTATCCATCTTTGTGTTACATTTCTGAGATTGCATCGTGGGCTCCTGCATTTTGCTGTATTGTCCGGGCACAACAGATCTCCCTGGGATCTTGAAGGCCCTAGTGTGCTGTTTTTGAGTCATAGGTAATTAACACAATGAAAGCGTTTGAGGGAAAGAATAAGGCCGGAGAGTGTGTGCCGCTTTGGACGCTGTGAAGTCTTAAGTTCAGATATGCCTGTGTGCGCAATTTTTTTTTTAAGAAGTGTCTACACTAAGGCAGGAGCTCTGGACTTGACCTCGTCTCAAGTCCACATTTTGCATTCTCTCATTTCTATCTCTTTTTCAGATCTCCATTTCTTCCTTTCTCGTCCCCCAAAACTAGCTCCTAGTGAATGAATAGGTAGAGGCGCCCCCTCCCTCTCACGTTGTCTGACCATTTCCCTGAGCCATCTCCTACCGTGTAAGATAATAGGCACAAGTGAGAACAATGAGAGTCGAAGAGATTGAACACAAAAGAGAAGAGGCCGTTACTGCAATGCCAGTAATTAAAGAGACTGTTTCAAGGTTGCTGGGGTAAAAGCCATATCGTTTTTATATACCCCTGATAATTTGGGACCGCGGAAATGGGAGACATTTACTTGTATCACCATTGTAGTCAGATGAATTCTCTCTTTGAGAACAAGAAATGGAGAGGAAAAAACAACAACAAGGGAACAACAAGGCAACAATGTGTCACCCATTACTTTAAACAAAATATACAATGCGTCTTGTCATGTTGGGCTTTAATAATAATATAATGGCTTGTAATTAAGGAGATGTGGCTTTGCGTGCTGAATACTGTCTTATAATTGGCCTTAACCCTTGTGGTGCCATATGGAGCAGTCACAGAGCACATTATAAAGCTCGGTGGTTAGCATTGGGCTTTGACCTGAGGGTTCCTCTATCATCTCCCTATGGACATGCGTTGGTTTCCACTACCCCCTTTCGCCACTCAAAAAAATAAACATTTGGAAGGTCAACCGGCTAACCAAGAATATGTCCCTAATCTGGCTGCGTGATGTGGAAAGTAGATCATAGCGCTCAGGGGCAGAATGAGGGTGTCCAGATCCACAAATCTTGCCATCTTTAGACCAGTTTTTGCAAGCTCTACAGAAAAGAGATTACAATAGTAGTCTCCTTGTCTAGGAAACAAACTGCAATTGTGGCAACGATTAGGAACCTCATAGGGTACATGCGGCACGGTGGCTCAGTGGTTAGTACTGCAGCCTTGTAGAGCTGCGGTCCTGGGTTCGAATCCCACCAAGGACAACATCTCCAAGGAGTTTGTATGTTCTCCCCGTGTTTGCGTGGGTCTCCTCCAGGTTTTCCGGTTTCCTCCCACACTCCAAAGACATACAGTTAGGGACTCTAGATTGTGAGCCCCAAACGGGACAGTGTTGCCAATGTATGTAAAGCACTTTGGACTTAATAGTGCTATATAAATATTATTAATATTGGTCACATCATATGTTGACACAGCCTGAAATTTTAGATTTGTGAATAAATGAAATAAATCGAAATTTCCTCGGGTTGTGTCCTCAATGAGTAGTGTGAACACTACCCCAAGCTATTTCTGGTTGTCCATATTGGTGATGCACTACTGTAACAGTGTGACATTCTCCGTTTTTCCATCTTATCACCATGGTCAGCAGGGTTTGATAGAAGCAAAGAGGGATATATTCCCCTATATATATGTCCCTGTCATTCCTTTCTGCTATTTTAGAAGGACATTTCCCCACCGGTTCTATATGAAAATAATTGTAATATCTTACCCATTCCTAATTTACTGCCCCCTTCTTCTAGGGTTTTTCCTCCTACAACTTTACCAACTTTTGCTTTACTCCGCTTTCACATTGCGTTTTCACCTACGTTCACTGGTCCTGTTGGGGCATCCGTCCGAACCCCCCTCCCGCCCCCACAAAACGTGTTTCGGACGCATGCGCCGACGGGACCATTGACTATAATGGAGCAGACGGAGTCAGTGTGTGCTGTGTCTTGCACCATTTTCGGGCATATACGTTTTCTGCAGGCGGGCACCCGAATATAGTAGACTACGTTCGGGTGTCTGCCGGCAGAAAACGTATATGCCTGAAAATAGTGCGTGACACAGCACACGCTGACTCCGTCTGCTCCATTATAGTCAATGGCCCCGTCGGTGTATGCGTCCGAAACAAGTTTTGCGCGGGTGTTCGGATGGAAACTCCGACGGGACCACTGAACGGAGCTAAAAACGAAATGTGAAAGCGGGCTTAAGGCCCCGTCACACACAGAGATAAATCTTTGGCAGATCTGTGGTTGCAGTGAAATCATGGACATATTGTTCCATTTGAACACAGCCACAAACATGGCACTGATTGTCCACAATTTCACTGCAACCACAGATCTGCCGCTGATTTATCTCTGTGTGTGACAGGGCCTTTACTTCTATTCTAGTGATGGGCGAATAGTAACTAGTCGTGTTCGGATAATGTTTACCAAATATCAAGTACTATTCCAGTATCACAGCAAGAAAAATGCTCAGTTTCCCCATTGACTTGCATTAGGTTCATTATTCGTGACAAATACCGGAATAGTACTTGGGATTCGTTCCGAATAATCCAAACCTGAATAGTTACTATTTGCCCATCACTATTAATTACTACATATGTTATAGTAACCTTGTATTAAGCCTTTTCACTATCATCAGTTCCTCTGTATCTTATAAAGGAGGAGAGACATAGCATAGGGGGACATAAGTTGCAGTTGTACCCAGGCAATAAGGAGGTCATATAGCTCCTCTACTACTTAAAGGGTTATTCTTGTCTTTATCTTCAGGAGCGTACAGCTCCTCTTCCGCCCGGCTCCCTTCTTCCTGGGTGAAGACTCAAGCAGTGGAAGAGAAAGAATGGGTTGTCATGCCGCGCGGTTCGGAGGTAGCACGCTCCTTCTTCGGGAACTAACAATGGCAATGTAACCCTCCTGAAGATTGGCACTTTGGACCTGCGTGCTCTCCAGTGCTGAGAGCATCGTTGGAGCACAGGGATACTGAAGTTGTTCAGATCCACAAATCTTGCCAGCTTTAGGCGAATTGTTGCAAGCTCTACAGAAAAGAGGTTACAATGGTGGTCTCCTTGCTAGGAAAGAAACTACGGAAGTGGCAACGAGCAGGAAACTATAGAAAGAAAATTCACATAATTTACAGATGATGTTTTATAAGAGTTAAACACTAAAGTTGTTTTTTTCACAAGCACTTTTCAAAATTACACAATAGTGATCATGAGAAAAAATCCCTATTATTGCAGATAGGAGACAATTGGTGGGGTCCTCTAGTACATATTGTGCACTAGCGCCCAGAAGCTTTAAGATATACTTCTACACAGAAGCTATGGTGTACACACTAGTAAAACATACTATCAGAAGACAGACTTCAGCTGATGTTTACCCCAAACATAACTGGGTATTGCAAAACAAGGAATACGGGGTGCCGCACCAGTCTACAAGGATCCTATTGTGGCAGTCACCAAATATGAAGGGGTCCTCACTGTCACCAAACTAAGTATGCGCCTTCAGACATGTCTTGTGTCATATTTCCCCACAGCCTTAAATACTTGGGAGTCCTTAACTTATACATGTCAATGGTGAGGGTAATATATCCCCATGAGCACTTACCATTGATAAAATTACCGTCATCCCCAAACCTGTGGGACATAAGAGGAACCTGTCATGCTGTTTTTTTACATTAAACTGCCCCCAATGTGTTTTAAATTATGTAATATTCATCACTAACATATTTAAAAAAAATTGCTTTAGCTGGGATCAGTCACTGTCCCTCAAGTTCAGGCAGGATTCTTTTTTTAACTTAGTCACTCCACCAGAATTGCAATTGATTACACCACAGGTCCTTAAACATCACTTCTCTGCTGAGCTCCGCCCATTACGGTCACATGATTGTGACATCAGAACAGGTCCTT